>NC_069000.1:351858-354358 GCF_001194135.2 Octopus bimaculoides
TGTGTGTGTGTGTGTGTGTGTGTGTGTGTGTGTGTGTGTGTGTGTGTGTGTGTGTGTGTGTGTGTGTGTGTGTGTGTATAACTCACTTTTTTCAGTTTTAAAGCTGTGCTCATGCTGAGGCACCATATATACATATACATATATATATTTGCCACATTGTGTGTGTCTGTGTTGATGGGTGGATGTGTGCGCGTTGCTAAGTGTACAGAGGTGTTCTCCAGACAATTATTGAAAGTGCGGTGAGAGGAATGTTTACCATTGTCTAAACTATGAAAGTGGACGATTTGGGAGAAAGAATAAAACAACAGCAGAACTGTTTTATTAGTTTGTGTTGATAGAAAAATTACGAGGAAGAGATTTAAGGAAGTATTTATTCTATGTTTACAGCTGTTTCGCAATCCATATTCAGTTACATCATGAAAACCAATATGTTCTACAAGCATATAAGTATATATATGTAGGTATTCACATATAGTTGTATGTTGTCATAACAAGTAAGGTTTTTCTTCAGAAGAAAGTTATTTTTGTGAATATTCATTCAACATTTAAAGATGTAACAATATGTACCTTGGACAAAAAAGGATATTAGTTCTACAGTTGCAAGGCTAATTCACACGATTCGCTATGTTAGGGTTGTCAGGTGTAGTTGTATTATTATCAATAATCTGTGTATTATTACCTTTGTTATTTCATTCCATAGGTGGTTAGATGCATACGTAAGACTCAAACCATTTCGTGTTACATTACCTTAGGACTGAGGGTTTAGTTTCGTTCTGTTGAATCTAGATAAGTGTTCTGAAATATTAGGTGCTGTGGAACATGTCGGTTAAAAGTCTTACTATGCGCGATGGATACAGGTTTATCCAGAGCATGGGAGAATTCGGTTGCCATGTTGGATGAGATATTTAATCAGAAAGGAGAATTAAACAGCACCATGTTCCTCTTACTCGGACGGCTTTCTACCAAACCGAATATAAATTCTATACTTCATATTATCAATTCTCACCTGTAAATCGCTTCCAGAATTGATATATCAGCTCACAAGGATTCATCTTACAATATTTATTGATGCAATTATCACAACAATTGATAATTCCATCATTTTATCCTTATTACTTCTATTTCTACGATGTTTACCAAGACGATTATGGTTATTATTTTTGTAAGATAATCCTTATTAAATGTTTCTGGATTATACTTAACAGAATTATTACTCTTAATACTCTTCTTATCTGTTGTGTTAATTACTGTATTATGTTGCTTTACCTTATTATTGTTGCTTATCATGTTGCATTTAATCCTATAACTACAGTTGGTCCTTACAGTACGATTCACATTATCATTAATATACATATTCTTGATGTAATTTTTTCTAATAACATGATTAATGACCGTTAATGCCATTATTAATAGCATTGTTATTAAAGTTATCCCAAATATTATAAAAATTGTTATTAATATATCTTGGCGATAACTTCAATACGAAATTCCCTTAAGGTCAGGTCCCCTTTGTCCACCTCGTGACTGATCAGGGATCTACAGATGCGCCCACAGCGGCCGCAAGGAATTATGTGTGTTCTGCTTGGCTCCACGCTAATATAGTCCTTCCACCGGGCTCTCCTCTCCTGGCTGACACGATGGCTTGCCTAAAATGCTCTGGTAGCTCGCTGGATGGTGCAGAGCCAAGTACAGCGGTCAGCGGCCTTGGGGCTCCACTAGTGAGAGTCAATGTTAAGGTTTTCTTTTTCATTTCGTTCCTTTCGGGGTTTTATTCCTCATTTTGTGGTTCTAGAACATAATAGTTCTTTCTAGCGTAAGGAATCCCATGAGTGGATTCTTCTTATGTATTTATAATATATATAATATATATATGTATAATATATATATATATGTGGCTGTGTGGTAAGTAGCTTGATTACCAATCACATGGTTCCGGGTTCAGTTCCACTGCGTGGCACTTTGGGCAAGTGTCTTCTACTATAGCCTCGGGCCGACCAAAGCCTTGTGAGTGAATTTGGTAGACGGAAACTGAAAGAAGCCCGTCGTATATATGTATATATATATATATATGTATGTGTGTGTGTTTGTGTGTCTGTTTGTCCCCCTAGCATTGCTTGACAACCGATGCTGGTGTGTTTACGTCCCCGTCATCTAGCGGTTCGGCAAAAGAGACCGATAGAATAAGTACTAGGCTTACAAAGAATAAGTCCCGGGGTCGATTTGCTCGACTAAAGGCGGTGCTCCAGCATGGCCGCAGTCAAATGACTGAAACAAATAAAAGAATAAAAGAATAAAAGAATATATATATATATATGTTTATAATATATATATATGTGTGTATAATAGCAATGTTAATTCTCTAAATGAAGTATTAACAGTAACTGCACGATAAAGTGTAGTATATTGCCACTTAAGTGTGGCTGACCCCTAGGGGTGGATGTTACTGTTGCTTTTAGCCCCAGGAGGACATCTCCTCCAGCTGAATATATATATATATATA
>NC_069000.1:355753-359455 GCF_001194135.2 Octopus bimaculoides
GGGGGGGGGCTGACGCGCACGCGCGCACGCAACCGTTGCAGCCTCACTTTCATCTGAAGCCTCTCGTGCTGCTACCTGCGACTCTATGCGTGTGTGTGTGTGTGTGTGTCTGTTTATATGAACCACTCTGTACGTAGATTTCTATTTATGTCTGATGCTGTTTTTGTTGTTGTTATTTAGCCCTAGGTGAGATGCGGAAGAACAGATCTATGATGAAATGTATTCCAGCCTTGACCATCCCGTTTATACTTAGACATCAAATATCTTAGACTACGTTATTTATGTGAAATTTAACTGCTATTTCTTGTAGTGCTTTTGACTACGTAGAGTCTATCGCAAGAGCGCGAGTGTGCGCGTGTGCGGAGTGTGTGTGTGTGTGTGTGTGTGTGTGTGAGACGGTACCAGCGTGTTTAGCAATAACATGTCTGAATACTTCTCAGTGCAAATGTGTGGTCTTATATTTGTTCTTTGTTTCTGTGTGTGTATGTGTGTGTATAGATGCATATACATATATTTATACGTATACATATATACACGCACAAATATGCATGTATATATATATATATATGTACGTACGTACGTATGTACGTACATCTATATTTGTATGTGTGTGTATGTATGTTTGAATTTTTAAGACGCAATACAAACTACTGGTTATTCCTTGTTGTCTCCAAGTCTGGCGTCAAAGCTAAGAATTCATCAAATTTCTGTGATACACTCAAGATGACTTTTACAAATGAAGCCCTAATACCCCATCCCCACACACTACTTTCATATTGTGGGAAGCAAGAACAGCAACGAGGACAAATGCTAAAGTATAAAATAAGTTGTTTCCCTTTATATGTAACGCAAAATCAATAGTTTGTATTGCTTCATATACATATTTCAAAGTCTAGTATGGGCATCATATTGTGATGCACATTAGCAAACGTTAAAAACTATTATATACATACATCTCCATATATATATATATATATATATATATATATATATATATTATTGACATATTTCACACGACGTCTGACGAAATGAAATGGATATTTTGTATAATAATTATGCAACATTACATCATCTTTCTCTCTGCATATTCTCATGGAACCGTTCGTCCCGTAATGCAGCATCTTCTTCATTGCCAATTCATTTATTATCAAATATTCTGCGATAACTGTACAACACTTAGTTGTCATACGAGCGTTGGATTTGCAAATTTCTTAATTACTACTGATTAATGAATAATTCTTCAACTAGTTGAGTAATGAGATGTACTATTAGTACTCCTCTTTAACTATTTCCTTAGCCCACATGAACTGTAACATACTTGCATGCGCGCGCGCACACACACACACACGCACGCACACGCATAGTGTATTGATGAGATTACCACATAATACTCCATCAAATGAGAGATAAAAATCTTTTAATACGCACAGGATTTATATCAGATGTCACCAATCTCATGCGTACGCTAGAGCAACAATCAGAGGAGCTTGTATAGCGTGCCTTGTACAACCATGCCATCTTTCTGATTAGAAATAAAACATACAACAGACTAGAAATACAACACACAACACACTTTCTGAGAAATGACGAGAAAGAACGAAATACGTGGAAGGAAGGTATATAAGAATTGTGTCCCTTTGATAGCTTAGAAATAGAATTAACAACGACTGGTGTGGGTATTTCGAAGAGGAAGAGTTTTTAGTTGAACGAATCGACCCCAGAACTTTTTCAAAGTTTGATACTTATTCTAACGATCTCTTTTGCCGAACTGCTAGATTAGGGGAACGTAAACAAACCAATGCCGGTTGTCAAAGGGAGAGGGACAAACATAGACACACATTGCATATTAGCAAATTAATAGGCTTGGAAAGTCTTGAGTTAGTAGTTTGGTCGGTTCACTAAACTGGTTCTTGGTTTTGAGAGAATTTGAGTGTGTGAATGACATGTTGATTATTCGCTAGTGTCAAGAAGAGATAACCTTACCGATTGAAAGTTAGCTACTCACTGACTAATAGGACTTATGATTAGTTTCAGTTTATTACTGATGTTTCCTGTCTCTTTTTCGGGGAAACACGAGTTGCACTTTTTCTATTTTGATTCTACCAATTTAGTCCTTTCACCCTTCCTAGAATTTTTGTTAAAGTGCTTTCCACAAAAGCTTGTTTCGTTTTTGCCTGTTTACTCTACGACTAGAAAATTAACCACTTCACGGTCATACTGCTACAGGTCTCTGCGGGCCAGAAAAAAAAGGCTTCGTGGGCCAGATCTGGCCCGCGGACCATAGGTTGCCCATATATTTTACTGCCTTAGACATTCGCCAGCCTTCAAGTCGGACCGGAAGTATGACAAGCTGAATCATCTTTAAATCCCTTTTTATTTCTTCATCTGTATATGGCACTTTGCATTAAACCTTAAACCATTTTTCTCTCCTCATCAGCTTCATTCACCTTCCAATCCATATTCCTTGAATTCCCGATCCTCTTTTACCCGTTTCAGCTTCTCCACCCGCTTGGCTCAGCTCGACTTCGTCTTGGTACTCCTTCCTGTTCGGTCTGTCTATCCATCTCGCTTATCTACTCTCGTTTAACCTGAATCAGTTTGACCCGTCAACACTGCTTTTCTTCCTCCTTTCGGTTTCTGTTGATTGTCTCCTTCCGATGACTTTCAACAAACACTTCTCTTGCCATGTTTGTATGCAACCCTGACTTGTTCTGTACAACAGAGGCCACCCGTTCGTCTTCGTTTGGTCTTGCTATCTCCTTCATTTCGCCCGCTCCATTCTCAACTGTCTTAGCTTTACTACTAAACCCTCCCCACCCCACTTCCTCTACCACTTGCTGGGCCTAAGACTACTAAGCTTGGCTTGTCTTATTTAAATAATTCCCGAACTGACACCAGACACCCAGTTTCGATTACACCCTTACCTATTGGTATAACTGTTGTAGGGAAAATGGTACAACCCTTCCCACCCGACGAGTGGTACGAGGCAGCCACTCTTAGCTAATTTTTGTTTAAATAATGCAAAATATATAATGCGCAGCTGTTACAACGCGCTGTTATGCCGCGTGCTCCTTCAGTCCACTCTGTTGTCGCCATTATTACGTTGTGGCGGTATTTCGCATCTTATTATCCTTGACTCGTCCATCGTGCTGTCACTGATAGTTCCGCAAGACAATGACTTTCAAACGTCTCCCTTGACGGTGACTCGAACTCGTATATACCACGTAACTGACACTGACTCCAACTGAGAACTCGTACAACGACTCTACCACTACTGACGTCGATTGTCCCACGACTGTCCCACGACTGTCCCACGACTGACTTTATAGTGACTGGTTCATTCATGCCACTTGTCACGTGGCAAGGGTTGTATGATTTTACTACAAAAAATAACCGAGTCGGGCGCTGATTTCAAGGACTTAATAGAGGAGGTGAAGGGTCACTGGAGAAGAACAAGGCTTGCTGTGGGAGGGCAAAGGTTACTGAAGGAGGGCAAAGGTTATTGAAGGAGGTCAAAGATTACTGAAGGAGGTGAAGGGTTACGGAAGGAAGACAAAGGTTACGGTGTGAAGCTGCGATTATATTCTTTTTGTCTGTCTTTCTTTCCTCCCTCATCCCTGTCTCTCGTCCTCCCTTACTCCCATCATAAGCCTCCATCCATGCCAATCACCACTACAACATATTCGCCGCACCACTATCACC
>NC_069000.1:359958-360693 GCF_001194135.2 Octopus bimaculoides
GTGTACAGAAGTATAAGAAATTCTCTCTCCTTCTCTCCTTCTCTCTCTCTCTTTCTCTCACACACCCACCCGCGTGTATACTCCTACCAGACATATGCAGTTACTCTCTCTCTCCCCCTCTCTCCGCCTCTCACTCTTTCTCCCTTTCTCTATCTCCTCCTCCTCTCTCTCTGCTCCTCACAGTCTTTTTTGCAGCAAAACCAGTTACAAGAATAACTGATGCACGACGAGTTGCAGCAGCAGCAGCAGCAGAAATAGTAGCAGCAGCAGCAGCAGTAATAGTAATAGTAGTTGTAGTAGTAGTAGTTGTAGCAGCACAGGTCTGAGAGAGAGAGAGTTGTGTCAGTGTGCATGCTGACTTGACTCCAGCGAGTGCGATGGAAGCAACCGGATTTCGGGAGGAGAGCAGCCGACGACGCAAACAACAGCCGACCGGCCAACAATAAACAAACACACACACACACACGCATCTAATCTCAGCCTTACGGATACTTACACACACACACACACACACACACACACACACACTTACACACCCACATACACAATATACCTCATAAACACACACACAAACACGACTGCGTCTTTATAGCAAACATAACAGCACAAAGCGTTACCTACACGCGCGCGCGCACTCCCATATATTTATACGTAGATTCGCACGTAACACATTTAATATGCATACATAAATACACCCACACGCACACACATCCATACACACACACACACATATAC
>NC_069000.1:361806-363214 GCF_001194135.2 Octopus bimaculoides
ACACACACACACACACACACACACACACACACACACACACACACACACATATTGTTAGACGTGTGTTCCATGTGTTTTTAAAATTGGGCATTTTTGATAAACGAAACCCAATCGAACTTCTTCTGCCCCAACCACACAAACTGAAAATAACTTTAATCTCTCATTAAACAGGCTTTCGTTTCTTTTTTAACCTCTTCCTTTTCTCTTTTCTTTTTATCTTCGTAGTTTCCACCAGCCTTCATTTCCATCGATCTGTCTGTCTGTCTGTTTGTCCATTGTACCCTTCCTTTTATTTTTATTTTCTTTGTTGATGAACCTATCTACCTACCTATATACACACTTTCCTTCTTTTTCTCCCAACTCTCTTTCTCTCTCTCTCTCTCTCTCTCTCTCTCTCTCTCTCTCTCTCTCTTTCTCTCTTTGTCTCGCTTCTTTTTCTGCCTCTTCTTCCCCTTACAACTTCATTTCTGACTTTGTCTCATTGTTTATCAATTTTTCTGCCAGTTTCATTGTCTATCTCTGTCTATTTATCTATCCGCCAACCTGTCTATTTAATTATCTATCTATCTATCTATCTATCTATCTATCTATCTATCTATCTATCTATCTATCTATCTATCTATCTATCTATCTATCTATCTGTCTACCTCTCCATCTATCTATCTACTCACCCACCCATCTGTCACTTTATTTACCCGTCTGTGTTGTTACCTCTTCGACTCAACAACTACATGTACACCTCATTAGTCGTGTACCGAATCTGTCTTCTATATTTCTGTCAATAACCAATAAGCGAACTGAGATCGAACTTATTAGATTAGGTTGTGAAATATTTATCTGGTCCAGGACAGAAATGTTATTCTTTGCTGTTGTTTTAGCTCCAACGCAGCCTGAAAGTGAACTCGTGATCAGAGACTCTCTTCCCAGCCATAATCATTCCGTAGTATTTTTTTTTTAATTCTTATTTTCGGAGTAAATATATTTTTCAAGGTGATGGAGTGCAATTTAAGGAAGGTCTGGCTATTATTTCTAGTCGGTCAGGTGGCCTTCTTGACGCCTCCTTCTTGGTTCGTGTTTGCAATGGCAGAAGGAAATGGTGGATGTACCAAACTGTTTATTTGAGATCATGAGATCGAATCAGGCTTAGGCTGATATACGTTCACTTTTGCATCCTATCTTCATCGACTTCTTATCGTTTCTGTCTCCGCACGCACACACAAACACACACACACACACACATGCACACGTGCACACACACACACACACAAACACAAATACATTATGTTTATATTAATTATATGCATATTTAAAATCTACATTTATTTATTTAAATGCACAAATTTAAATTTTGATTATGAAAAAAATAATTAAAACATCGTATGTATATTAGAATATGTGTATATACAAT
>NC_069000.1:363324-364102 GCF_001194135.2 Octopus bimaculoides
ATATATATATATATATATATATATATATATATATAGATAGATAGATATAGATATATATATATATATAAGCTGAAGAAATATTTCGCTCACACATATGTACGAGTTTCCACGCAGTTTCCGTCCATTCGGAAATTCTCTGACAAGACAGACATATAATTATGTATGCGAGTATGGTGTAGGTATGTGTTTGTTCCCCACTGCCTGACAGCATGTGTTGGTTTGCTTACATCCTCATAACTTAGCGGGTCAGTACAAGGCATCGATAAAATAAGTACCAAACTTAAAATAGGCACTGGAGTCGTTTGACTCAGCCTTGAAGGCAGTGCTCCAGCATGACCGCAGTGGAATGACTGAAACGTATACAGAGAAAAGCGTGTATGTATGTATGTATGTATGTATGTGTGTGTGTGTGTGTATGTATGTGTGTGTGTGTGTGTGTGTGTGTGTGTGTGTGTTGTATGAATACATAAATGTCATAATCAGTCCGGATACTAGTTGTTTACTTGGCCATACTTTTATTCATTCTAGTCATATCATATATATGTATATATACAGAGAGGGAGAGAGAGAGGGAGAGAGAGACTGAGAGAGTGAGGCACACAAACACATACATACGTACGTACATCCGCACGTATATATGTATCTATGAATGGATGTATGTATGCATGCATATGTATTTGCATGTATGTATGTATGTATGTATGTATCTGTCTGTCTATCTATCTATCTATCTATCTATCTATCTATCTATCTATCTACCTGTTTATGTATATATATA
>NC_069000.1:365196-365521 GCF_001194135.2 Octopus bimaculoides
CTCTCTCTCTCTCTCTCTCTCTTCCTCTGTCTCACAAGTATAGAATCTTGCTTCCTTCAACTCTCCTTTTATCTCTTCCTTTTCCTCGCTCTCCCCCATTTTCCCTTCCAATTCTCGTGACACACGACCTACTTCCGGTTTATAGTGTTTAAAAACAGGTAATTTACAGAGTGAAAGTATGAAGTGAAAATCGGAAAGTTTGAGTTGATGCGAGAAAGTGTTCGGTTGTAGCGTGAGTTGAACAATAGTTTTCTTTTAGGAACAAACCACACATGATTGTGTGTGTGTGTGTGTGTGTGTGTGTGTGTGTGTGTGTATGAATGGG
>NC_069000.1:365531-368031 GCF_001194135.2 Octopus bimaculoides
ATATATATGTATATATATATTTTGCTTAGGCATTGCTAGACCAATAAATTGGTGTAGAACTCAGTATACATATATGGTCCAGAAAGAAGCGTTAATCGAGTACAGAGTGGTAATAAGATGAGATGACAAAAGAATTAAAGGATTATCTTATGAACGTCATTAGCTTACAGTTGTTTCGGTTATAAAATACAGTGGACTTATAGTTCAGTGGCTGAGTAACACCTTAACAAGTAACATGAAAAAGACACACACACACACACACACACACACACACACACACACACACACACACACACACACACACACACACACACACATACACACACACACACACACACATCCATATTGTATTTCGTACTTAGAGATATTACGTGAGGTTGTGTCCTTCATTCTTTTCCTCTCTGACCGCACGAGGTGTGACGTCAATGAAACCACCCCCGTGTGATTCGCTGAAACACGTTCACCGATGAATCATGGCCGTCTTTTCACGTCGTTCTTTCTCTTTCAAATGTCACCTTTTATTGTCTTTCGTTCTGTTTTAGGTTTGCATGTATGGATGTTATACATTCACACATCCATCCATCCACCCATCCATCCATCCATCCATCCATCCATACATACATACATGTTGAGACAGACACACCAAGAATGTAATATTCAGTATGTATGTATGTATCTGTGTTTGTGTGTTTATAAAAGTATATTTAAACCTACATATTATATTATATTACATTGTGTGTATATATACATATAAAGACACATTAAATCAAGCTATTCATGATGTCGAACACATAAACATTGTATCTGTGTATGTTTGTTTCAAATATGCGTGTTTTGTTTTATGATTGCTGTTGTATATATCTGTCTGTCTGTCTGTCTGTCTATAAGCATATATTCATACCTACATACACATATATACACACATCTACACACACATACATATCCCCTATGGAGATATGTATGTATGTATGTATGTATGTATGTATGTATGTATGTATGTATGTATGTGTTTCCGTCTGCTTATATGCGCGCGCGCGCGCGTTTCTGTGTGCGTGAGTGCTTTAATATAGAATCGAAACCAGCACTGAGGGTTCGTTAACCGAGTGAGCGAATTTTGTGTTCTGGCAAGGCTTAAGTCTTCCTTAGTTTCTTTAAAGCTGGAGGGAATCTCCACCCCCGCTGCACTTAATTCCCCAGCCCCATCACCACCAGCCACTCTACTTTATCATCATCATCATCATCATCATCATTATCAAAGGCAGCGAGCTGGCAGACTCGTTAGCACGCTGTACGAAATGTTTAGCGGTATTTCGTCCGTCTCTACGTTTTGAGTTCAGATTCCGTCGAAGTCGACTTTGCTTTTCATCCTTTCGTGGGTCGATAAATTAAGTACCAGTTGAGTACTTGGAGGACTGTGCCCCCCACTCCTCCCCCAGCCCTTCCACCTATAATAGAACGGAATATTATTTTTATTATTATTCCTATTCCCTCCCACCTTCCTACTTCTATTCTTTTGTTCTCTCATATTCTTCCTCTTCTGCCTCTCGGCAATTCTTTTTGCCACATCGTTCTCTCTCTCTCTTCCTCTCTCTCTCACTTTCTCTCATTCGCTTCTGCTGTCTATCGCTCTCTCTCTCTCTCCCCTCTCTCTCTCTCTCCCCTCTCTCTCTCTCTCCTTTGCTCAATCTTACTCATCTTCCCTCTCTCTCTATCAATCTATCCGTTCTTTATTTTTTTCAATTTCTTGCCTCCTCCGCTTCCGTCTCCTCCTAATCCTCATCCCTTTAACTGCCCCTCCTTCTCTTCACTACCTCTTCTCCTCTCCCTCTCTTATTTATTCAACTTCCTTTTCCTCTTTCTTCCCACTTACCCATCAATCACCCATTCTTCCCTTCATTGCTTCTCCTCCCCACTATTGTCAATATATTTCCTATTGACTCACCCTCTCTCTCCCTCTCAATCTCTCTCTCAAAATATTTCTCTTTTGACAACGGGGTGGCAGACGGCTGCCGGAAGCGCCATATAATATGTCTCTTAATATTTAGTTTCGTATTTTCTTAGATTCTGTGTTACAATCCTGTTGATTGACGAAACCTCAGCAGAGTGGTAAAATAAAGCCTTAAATTGAACCCTATCCTCTTATGAAAGCACATAATGGCTAATGTATCCCATGCTACACTATTTCAAAACAAAACACGTTATGGTGATGGCTATAATCACAAGTGGTCACAGATCTCTCTCACGGTCCGGATTGACTTTGGGTTAAACACAATAACAAACGTCGACTTTCAATTCCATGCATCTAAGCATGTTAAAATATGTCACCAGTAATATGCATGGGTCCTGTTGTGTAGCTATAACACACATTTCTATATCAATATATCCCGTTCTTGGTCAAAATCTATATATTCGACGATTTGTCTGCTTCCGGTATGTCTGACCGCCTGTCCAGATAGCAACTATACACTGTCACATGCCCCCCCCTCTCTCTCTCTCTCTC
>NC_069000.1:369344-375630 GCF_001194135.2 Octopus bimaculoides
CTAGAAATAGCAGCTAAATCTCACTTCGAATTAAAGACTAGAGTCTTATGCTTAAGGAAAGGACACATTGGATAACGAATGTAGTCTTAGGCTAATGCTTCTCTAAAAAGATGGGTCGGGATGGCCATGGGTGGAAAGCCTTTGCTCATAGGTTTGCTCAGTCGGGGCTGACCTGACGATAAACAATAACAAGAACAACAATTTTATCTGATCCTTTTGGTCCACTGATCCCTTTAGGATTTCATCAGAAATTAAAGAAAGGGACCAGAATGGAGGGGGTGGGGAGAAAGGGGTCATCAAGTATTTTGATGGGTTTTCAAGAGTTTCTGTTCGTGGAACAATGGTTCACAGGAAAACATGTGGCGAAGAGTGGAACATTGGTTTAGAGGAAAACATGTGGCGAAGTGTGGAACATTGGTTTAGAGGAAAACATGTGGCGAAGGGAGGGATTTCAATTCTCGATCGATAGAAATTACAAAGATGCATGCATGCGCGCGCGCGCGTGTGCGTGTATGCATGTTTCAGGTAATACATTATACACCCTCGCCCAGGTGATCCGACCTAGACTTGTGTCCAGGTGGCCTTTCCACTAACCACTCTCTTTTAACTAGAGCCATCAACACGTTTTCTCTTCAACCAATGCATTATTCTTCAAGTGTCTTCTGTACATTCTGTAATGCCCGAGATTTCTAAGGAACGACCTGAAAATCCTCAACAGCCCACCTCCACTGACACACATCTGGTCTGCCACCTGTTCCAACCTTAACCCTCCACCAACTCCTGATATTTCGGTCTCTTCTTCCCTTTATGCTGATTGCTAGTCTGAAATACTAAATTACATTTGTCGATGAGTTGAGTCGTTCATCCAGCTACAACACAGCATAAACAACAATGCGAACGGTCTTGACACTCAAACATCCTATCAACCAACCAGGGAGTCCACGGTGTAGGCACGAGAGAAGCCAGGGCGAAATGATATACGACCGCGTTTCAGACGTTGCCGTCTTTTCATAAACTTCACCTGCTTCCCTGCATGGAGAGGGAGATGGAAGAGAAGCCTTTCGTTTGGCAGACAGCAAAGGATTACAACAGTCTCCAGTGGATCAATATTCACAACCAGACGCCATATCGTCAGCATCTTTTCAAGGACATTGGGAAAAGTCTAGCGTATGTAAATATATGTATGTATGTATGTATGTATGTATGTATGTATGTATGTATGTATGTATGTATGTATGTATGTATGTATGTACGTGTGAATGTATACATGTATGTATATAGTCTGTATGTATGTTTATCTGTCTGTATGTATATGTGCATGTATATATGTGTGTATGTATGAATATATATATGTATATTCCAAGTTATAATATAGATGCTCACACATACATACATGTACAAATTATTACATACATACATACATACATACATACATACATACACACATACACACATACGTACACACATACATACATACACACATACAAACAGACATACATGCATATACATAATACATACATAGACACACACACACACACACACACACACACACACACACACACACACACACACACACACACATGTCCAATCTCACGATTCGCTCTATAGTGTGCCAGTATTGTCTGATGGCAGACAGCCTGATTTCAATTCCGCTGATAATTTAGAAGTTGGTCAATTTTTTTCCTGCTAACACGTGGTTAATACATTTTCTATGATCTAAGCGGCTCTGCTTCTTTCGATCGATAAGTCACTGCAACACGTTCGCAGAGGATTATGGGATATTGTGATGAAATCACTTATGTTTTGGTTAAATCTCTTTCCACTTTGACGGATGAATCTGTGGGTGGAACTTGTTATTTTTCTTGAACGATGTTTTTATACAATCTTTGAGCCTTAGTTTAGATTTATAAGGTGGACGCTTTTCTTTCCTCTGCTCACAATCCAGAGTTATACAGGCCTCCATTCTTACTAAATGCCCCACCCATCGCAGTCGGGTCTGCAAAATCATTGACTCAGTATTTCGACCTCAACATCACTCCCCTGCATTTGCCAGTGCAGACCCAAGATACGATGTAGACGCTGTTGGTGGAAGCGCTTCACCTGTTTCTGATGCATTCGTTGGTTACGCACGTCTCACGAGCGTACAACAGCGAGGGCAGCACACATGTTTTGGAAGCCTTCATTTTAGTATGCGTAGAGACACTTTGTTGAGACCACGGGTGCTTTTCCAACTTTCTGAAGGCATCAATGGTTTTGCTGATTCTCAGCGAGATTTCCTGCTCAAAGATGCATGGTATAATAAGGGTGCTGCCAACGGGCACAAAACTGTCTACGACTTGACACTTCTCACCATTCACTCGGATATCTAATTCTAAGTGTGGTCCTTCTGGTACGAGCCTTAAGTAGTCATTTTAAGGCCAATCGTTTGTGTGTGTGTGTGTGTGTGTGTGAGAGAGAGAGAGAGAGAGAGAGAGAGAGAGAGAGAGTGTGCGGGCGCGAATTTGTCTGTTTACAATTCTTCGAAAGATCGCTGACACCGATGTTATCTGTTAACAAATTCCCGTTTCTTTACTTGGGAAAAGAGGTAAAGTTTAGAGAATG
Organism: Octopus bimaculoides; assembly: GCF_001194135.2. NCBI lineage: Eukaryota > Metazoa > Mollusca > Cephalopoda > Octopoda > Octopodidae > Octopus > Octopus bimaculoides. The sequence continues at coordinate 371,946 of NC_069000.1, forward strand.
GTTAGTGTCAGGAAGTGCAAGCATGGAAAACCCGAACTTGAAAACGAAAGAGAAAAAAAACCTATATGTATACATATATATATATGTGTGTGTGTATGTGTGTGTGTGTGTGTGTGTGCGTGTGCGTGCGGGCGTGTAATTAATATACACGCTTCGTGGGAAATAAATTTAAGAGAATTTTCTACGAAAATTTGTACTTTCACTTTGATTCAAAACCCAGCCACATCAAACACTGATCCCTCTAAACCTTTCCACTCACTTTCAGTTGTTTTGATTTAGTTTCCCGAAAACACACACGTGTTTTGTATGTGTCTATGTGTCTATGTATGTATGTGTGAAAAACAGGTTGAGATGGGCGCTCACTACTCTCACCTGGTCTCCATCACAACCTGATAAAACTTAGCCAAATGCAATTCTTCCCGACACACTTTTCCGCTGCTTGGAATGCTTCGATGACGTCCTTCTGGTTCAGCCCTTCCTCCCACTACTACCATTTCATGCAACTACCTCTAATCCTCCAATGTTGGCGTTGATGGTGATTATCGTTGGGTCAAAGAATTAGCAAATCCATCCATCCATCCATCCATCCATCCATCCATCTACCTACCTCTCTATTTACCTATCCATCTACCTATCAGTCTGTCTGTCTGTCTGTCTGTCTGTCTGTTTTTCTACATACATACACACGTATATATAAAAGGGAGAAAGAGAGAGAGAGGAGGAGGAGGAGGAGGAGGAGTGGGGTAAGTCGGTCATCCTATCGCTATACTGCCTCCTCCCCTTCTTTCTTTCTTTCATCCTTTTACTCTCTCTCTCTCTCTCTCTCACTCTCTCTCTTTATTGTTTTGTAAGGAAAAAATTAAATCCAAATCCACTCCCACCATCACCACAACCACCTCCCCCTACTCTCTCTGGCCCTCTTCCTCTGCATAGACACCTTCCCACCTCTCACTCCCTCTCTAGCTTACCTGTCTTTTATCTCTCACACCTCCCACCAAACCCCACCATCTCTCCCTCTTGTTCCAATCATCCATTCTATTTGAGAGAACAAAAAAAGAAGAAAGAAAGAAAGAAAGAAGGAAAGAAGGAAACGAAAACGTGGTGGTGGTGGTGGTGATGTTACTAATGATGGCGACGATGATACCGGTGATGATGATGATGATGATGATGATGATGATGGTGGTGGTGGTGGTGGTGGTGGTGTTTGTTTCGATGATGGTGAGGGTTCGATTGGAAACAAATGCAGCCATGGCATTGCTGGAATTCTTGGCATTCTTCAGATTCCTGAGTGATTTCTTCAGCTCCAGTTTGATGGAACACAAGAATGGAATGCGAACCGAGGAAATGGCGGCTTTCGAGAGGAGGGGGACGGGCGGAGGTCGGTTTAGGGGGTCGGGCTGGGGGTTAGGGGTTAAGGGTACTATTGTTGTTTAGCCCCAGGTCAGCTCTGTTTGACCAGACAAACAGTAGACATTCCAGATGTGGCCATCCTGTGTGTTTAAATATATTTCGGATTATATTATCAAATGTATCCTCTTCCTAGTTTGCGGTTGATTTGACTGCTATTTCAAGCAGGTCGATCGATCACGTGGAGGTTGCTTCGTCCATTCATGGCGATGGATGGTGGTGTTGAAGGTTATATGATGTTGCAGGGATTGAAATAGCGAGGAGGAGGAGGAGGAGGAGGAGGATAATGTGTATAATGATGAATGCTGGTGATGATGATGATGTAAATAATGCTAATGAGGGAGGAAAATGACAATGATGATGATGATGATGCTAGTGATGTTGATGGTGGTGGTTTTGATGATGGCGATGATGATGATGATGGCATTGGTGGTTGTTGTTTAACCTCCAGGGTTAGTCCTAATCGAGTAGACTCGTGACCTGATCTCAGGCCTTCCAACTATGACCATCCTGCTATCGTGTTCTTCTTTCAGACACAACTCATCCACATTAAGCGAGCTTCTCTTCATTTTCAAAGATGGTTGAGCGTGATTTGAGGGAGATTTGGCTGCTATTTCTAGTAATTTGATAGAGCAACCACGTAGAGGAACTGTTATTTGGTTCGAGGGTGGGGTGCAGGGTGGGGTGGTGTACAGCTCTGTAATAGAGAATAGTTTCGTGCAAACGGGTGGAGTGCCATGGTGGGAGGTGCGGATCGCTGCCTCCCACCCCTTCTAACACCAACATTGCGCTGTCTTCGGGGATTTCGATTGAGTCGAATCTGTTGCAAACATTCACACCATTCCTCTGATCTGTGGAGAAGTTTGTCTCGTTAGGTTCCAGAGGATTTATAGGAAAGGGTGGGGTCGGAGTGGGTTTCAGTGGTGTTGGTGAAATGGTTGTTGGTGGCGGCAGTAGTGGTGGTAGTGTAGGTACATACGTACATACATGCATAAATAATACATACACACATGTATGCGTGTATGTATGTATGTATGTATGTATGTATGTATGTATTGTACTGTTCCATGATGTTAAGATCAACAAAAAAGTACTCCATCTGGTGAGAGATAAATATTTAACAAGCACAATATATGTTTTAAGTGCTACTATTAATTTCATGCGATGAAAGCATGCCCGACAGTGTTTTTTAACACGCCTGATGTCTTAGCGCAGTCTTCAGACACTGTCCACATAGCATAACAAGCTTAATATCGGACGATAAGATGAGGGAAAAGGTGAGAAAGAAGTAGATATAAAAAGGGGAAAGTTGAAAAATCGGAAAACGAAAACGAAAATAGCAAGAAGCAAATGGTGGGGGTAGAATTATTTCTCTTTTGACCGTGGGCGAAAAGAAAGAGTTTGCGGTACAGCTGCTCAATACAGAGAGAGTGGTACTTTCCAATTCGTCAACAGAAATTTAGCCATATACTTACAGACGCCGAAATTTTCGGATCAAGTATTCAACAGCGTGTAGGAGTTCTTTCAGCTACGCATAGCTTACATTTTTCATCCGGATCGAGAGAGAAAGAGAGAGAGGGGGGGGAGTGGAGAAGACAAAGAATAATAAATATGTATATAATATATAGGGAGAGATAGACCGATGGTAACAGATAGAACGCGTGAGATATGTATATCTAAAAGTTGACTTATTTCCCGTGATAAATTATATTTTTTTTATTATTATTTACGCACAACATCCTCTTTGGGACGCAGATTTCGAAAACCAAGCTCGTCTTTCTTGAGGGCACACCGTTTCAGAGCCAATCGGGGCTAAACACACATACATGACCACATACACTTGCATTTTATATAGCATGTGTGTGTATGTGTATGTATGTGTGTGCATGTGTTTATGTGTGTGTGTACATGTGTGTGTGTATGTGTCTGTCCCCCATCACCGCTTGACGTTGATGTGTTTACGTCCGCGTAATCTAGCGGTTCGGCAAAAGAGAGCCGATAGAGTAAGTACCAATCTTTTAATTGATTCGTTCAACTAAAAGTTCTTCAAGGACTGCTACAGTATGGCCGCATTCTGACGACTGGAACAAGTAAAAGATAAAAGATAAAAGATAAGTAAATTGATCAAAACAAAAGTTCCTTCGTTTGTGTGTGTGTAAGACAGGGAGAGAGAGAGAGGGGGACAGAGAGAGAGGGAGAGAGAGAGGGGGACAGAGAGACAGGGAGAGAGAGAGGGGGACAGAGAGAGAGGGAGAGAGAGAGGGGGACAGAGAGACAG
>NC_069000.1:375862-378690 GCF_001194135.2 Octopus bimaculoides
TGTGTGTGTGTGTGTGTGTGTGTGTGTGTTTGTGTGTGTGTGTGTGTGTGCGCACTTCTGTTCAATAAGGTCACACAGCCCCAGCTCTGACTGTAACCTCGCTATCGGAAGAATCTCTTTTCTCAAGTGATATTTATAAATATTAATTTGTGAGAGGATTAGAGCAAGAAACAGCGTCGAAGTAACAGTCATCATCATCATCATCATCCTCATCATCATCATCATCGTCATCATCATCATCATCATCGTCATCGTCATCGTCGTCGTCGTTTCATAACTATGAACTCCATCTCTACCTTGTGTTCAAATGGTACTTTATTTTATTGTTCCCAAAAAGGATGAAAAGCGCAAAGTTGACCTTGCGGAAATTTGAACTCAGAACATGAAGAGTATGGAAGAATGCTACCAAGCATTTTGTTCGACGCGCTAAAGATTCTTTTTCATCATAATCGATTTCCAACTCTCCCTCACCCTCTTTCTCCCCTCCCCCTGTCTCTCCTTCCCTTTCTCTCTCTCTTTTTCCTGCCTCTCTCTCTCTCTCTCTCTCTCTCTCTCTCTCTCTGACCCCGCTCCCCGACTCTTTGTCCCCACCTCCACTCACCTCTTCTCTTAGTTTCCCTCCGAAGCAGACTCGCAGAGATTTCAGGGAGTTGGATAGACAAATGCCTTGCGGTATTCATTCCACCTTATAGTGCTCTGATTTCAAATCCCGCCGAGATTAACTTTGCCTACTACCCTTTCGGGACCGATAAATAAGCTCCTCCGGTAGTACTAGAGTCGATTCTTCTTCTTGTAATTCCAAAAGCCCGCCCTTGTCACACACTTTGTGACGCTGGCTCTATCTGAAAATTCCATTAAGGTTACTCGTATCTGTGGAGCACTCAGCCACGTCCACGTAGATTTCACGAGTCAGCAGCAGTTCAGTTGGTCAAACAATTGCATACTCATCGTCGAAACCGAAGGAGACTCCACTCTATAACCCTCTACCGCCGTCTTCATCTCCTGATCTCACTTCCACTGTTTTTATCCGGATTTTATCGTCTGCTAAAAGAAAAGAAAAAAAAAGAAACTTTTGATTAAATAAATAAACATACAAAACATAGAAAAAAATCATTAAACCTTAGAAGGGGGGAGTAAAGGGAAAGAGTAGGGGATGAGCTAAATGTAGGTCTGGATTTTCTTAACCCTTTTTTAAATTTTTATATTTAATTGTCAGTATTTCTTTTAAATTCTAATCGCTTAATCTCTGAAGCATGTGAAAATAATGATTATGACTTCTTTTTTTCTTCTTTTTTCTATTTGAATGGGAAAAAGTGATTGAGAGGAAGCTGATTAATAAGAGAGTGGGGGAGGCAATAGGTTATGTAAGGCTGCGGGAGTAAGGGGTGTGAGGTCGAATCTGGTTTTGTTTTTTTAAACTTAATTCTATTTTGTTTGTTTTACTTTCTTTTATTCATGTCTTCCTGCTGCGGCGTGTTGCAGGATTGTCTTTTTTGATTGATTTTTGGATGAAAGCTTTAAAGGAAAGGATTATTTGAGAGTAAAAGTGTTTGGCATGGACGGAGTGGGTGAGAGGCAAATAAGGGGCAGAGGATTGGAAGACGGGTGATGAAATTGTTGCTTAAACGTAATCGGATTGTCGGATCTCTATTGAGAGATTAGAATAGCACTGACCGAGTGATGGATAAGAAGCCAGAGCAGATGTCCTGAGATCGATTCCTCTGCAGGCATTTAGTGAAAGACAATTGTAGGAAATGAAGGAAGCAAAAGGTTGTTAGAAAGATGAGCGCCAGATGCTGAGGGGAATGGCCCCTACTTTAGTTTAGGACCCTAACCAGGTGATATAAGTATATACATATATATGTATAGACATAAGTATATACGCGTATATGCTTAAAATATACGCTTATATACATATATATGTACATACATATTTATACACACACATATATAGGATGTGTAAGAATGAACGTATGTGTGTGTTGTATAAACCGAGTTAGCTATGACCTAACAGAATTACAAGTAAATGCATTCCAACTGTGGCCATCCCATCTTTTTGACCATAGTGTACGCCGGCCTACATTATACAAGGTATCTTCTCTTGTTTTAAGACCATTTCGTGTGATTTGAGGCTGATTTAGTTGTTGTTTCTAGCTAGTCAAACAAACAGAGGTGTCAGTCTCTTAACCAATACAGGAAGGATTCTTACTATTGTTCAAACCCAGGTGAACCCTTATTTGAACAAACCCATGATCAAAGGCATTGCAGTGTCACGGCCACCCCCACCCCGTCTCTTTCCTCCTTGCAGGAAATCCAGAACCGGGTCATCCACAGAAACCTTTTTCTAAGACGAACTAAATGAAATATAAGACAAATTTGGCTATTGTTTCTAGCAGGCCTAGCGACTCATGTAGTCTGCTCACTGGTTCGCAAAGCAGCTGGTTGCTGCGGTACAAACAAGTATGTGATTTAGTGAAGTAGAGACGTTAAGGAGATCATTAGGGGACAGGTGATGAGTGGGGAGGGGAGGACTAAGAACGTATGCGACGCATGCGCAGGACACCTGTGAAACGCCTGTGAAAATACATTACAACTGAGAATGATTGTAGTTATATTCTTTTGTTTTTTTTTTACGTGTTTCAGTCATTTGGCTGCAGCCATGCTGGAGCACCGCCTTTATTCGAACAAATCGGCCAGGATTTATTGTTTGTAAGCTTAGTACTTATTCTATCGGTATTTTTTTACGAACCGCTAGGTTTCGAGGAAATATATATATATATATATATATATATATATATATAAAGAACAAAAAAGAAACGACAGATCTT
>NC_069000.1:378766-382765 GCF_001194135.2 Octopus bimaculoides
GTGTGTGTGTGTGTGTGTGTGTGTGTGTGTGTGTGTGTGTGATGTGTGTGTGTGTTTCCCTTTCCTGAAAGCTTAGAGATACTACCTGTGTTTTTGTGTTTTTGTTCTCGAGAAATTGGAGCAATGGAATGAGTCTGGCAATGAATGGAATTATTGGAGGAATACAGAGGAATTTCATTGAAACAAGAAGACATCACCGTTAATGAGGGGGTGGCGGTGGAGGTGGTGTAGCTAGTGATGGTGGTGGTGGTGCGTGTGTGTGGGAGGGAGGAACATATTTTTAATGTCGCAGTTATTTTAGGTTGAATTGACTCAACATTATCAGTCATCATCAACCGTTGACAATGTCGAGTAATTTTTTTAGAATTAATTAGTCAGAGGAGGATGAGGAAGAGGAGATAAGAGGTGATGCTGCCGCTGATGATGATTAGGTCCTCAGTTCGAATCACGCTGAGGTCGTCGTTATTTTTCATCCTTCCGGTGGTTGATAAAATAACGTACCAATTGAGTACAGGGGCCGCTCCACCCCGCCCCACCTCCATCAAACTGTGCAGTTTGTATGGAATCATTATTATTTTGATCCAAAGCCGGAAATAACAGTTAAATTTTCTTCAACCCACCCACAATTGGTTTAAAAATAGAACGCAGTAGTGTAGCTCTAGATATAGAAAGTGACGGGACGGTCACGGCTGGAAAACTTTACTCAATAATCCAAGGGGAGCTTCTGTGAAGGTTCTCGTACTCCTAGAAATAGCAGCTTGATCGCCTGATCTCTGACGTGTTAAATAAAGGCAAATACATGCGACAATGTAGTTCGTTCTTGTTATACAACAACACAGAGGGGTCACGATGGGCAACCACAAAAGCTTTATCCAGGTTTGAAAGATAACAGCCGACATCGAACCAATTCATTATCCAAAATATTTTAACACTAACTTAACTGCAATCTCAGGGCAGGAGTTAAGTCGATTACATCAGCCCCAGTAATCAACTGGTACTTATTTTATCGATCCCGAAGAGATGAAAGGCTAAGTCGACCTCAGCGAAATTTATACTCAAACCATAAAGACGGACAAAATGCCGCTAAGCATTTTGCCCGGCATGCTAACGATTCTGCCGGCACGCCGCCTTTCTCATTTTATATTATACTAATATTATATTATACTATATTATACATTGTATTTCAGGACGGTCATTCTGTTTTTGCCAAATAAACACACGCACTATATATTCTTTTCTTCAGTCGTTTGTTACTGTTCTTATTTTTACTCATGTCCAGTGTCCAGAAAACTTTCGTCACACATCTGTGACCTCTTCGTTTTCGTGTGCGCTCTTGCTCCACTTACTTCATTTTGCTCGTCTATGGCGTGTATCTTGCAAATTGATAAATGTAATATATTATAGATATATATACATACATACATACATATACAAATATATATATATATATATATATATCAGTGTGTGTGTGTGTGTGTGTGTGTAAAACTGGACCTACCCAGTAGTGTTCGCAAAACCACTCACCTGACGACGTGCAGGTACACAGTTATGACTGAATCATATTTATTTATATATTTTATGTAGTAGTAGTAGTAGTAGTAGTAGTAGTAGTAGTAGTAGTAGTAGTAGTACGATAATGAAAACTGCAACTAACAGCTGTTACCATTGCGCAAAAACAATTGTGATTATTTATTAAAGCTTCTTCATTCTTGTTTTATATATTTGTGTGTGTGTGGAATAAGTAAACGTAAATCTGTTAATCCTAATCCTTTTTGTTTTACAAAAGAAAGAAAGTCTCGTGCACCAAAGTTAATAATAGATTCAAAAAGGAAGCTATAAATACGAAAGCTGTCTGGTCCGCATTAATTCGTCGTGTGTGTGTGTGTGTGTGTGTGTGTGTGTGCGTGTGTGTGTGTGTCAGCTGACCTCTACAGCACAACCTCCCTTTTGTTCTCTGCGCAGAAAACCCACAGCAACCTTCTTTTGTGGTCGAAGCCGTCTCTTTTTGTTTTTGTGTTCCCTCAGTGACCTTTCTTATTAGAATTATGCTTAATTCTATTCTCTGGTTTGTCTGCTCCCTAGAACAGTCCTCCCCGTGGAAAGCCGATACCTGCTTTCGACACTAATATCAAATAGGTACGACTACCTTGTGGACACGTCTCAGCGCTTCTCGTTGATGATTGCGTCACACTCGTGAAGCACAATCGATATTTCCTGTCAAAATGTGGAAAACCTATGAAGACACCTTTTCCTCTTTCATCGAAATCATTACTAAAAACAACTATTTCCTATTATTGAATAGCAAAGATGTTTTCTGTATACGATGTATCTTATCCAGATCAAGGGGACGTTTCTATTCCCACCTCGTCAATGGCGTTGCTGTCTTCTTACTTACAGAACATGTATCCAAGCATAGCTTTTATCATATGACGAATGTTTCTTTCCCCAAGTTTTTGCTTAAAGGACTTAGCCCAAAGCCCAGTCACTTATTTGACACTCGAAGCACCCAATCACGAGTACTTCATCCGCTCTTCACATGTTATTTTCACTGTTCTCTACACATCTCATATATTCAATCTCTTTGCTGTTCAGTCAGTTTTTGTCTAAAGACCTTTACTCCGCTGTCAAACACAAACCATGCCAGGGATCTTCATGACCAAGATGTGGGTCGCTCTTCAAGTATCTAATCAAGTGACTGAGATGCTAGCATTAACGCGATTATTGCGATGGTATTATGGAACATGGCCTTATCGAATGCAAATGACTGTAATCTCAACATCACCGAAGTCTGCTTAAAAATTCCTTCGTCACTTTCGCTTTACTGACAGCACCAATTCATGGAATATTCGCTTCAAGTCTGAAATAATTGTGGTATTTGCCATTACTAACTCCAGACTGGGTGGTCATGGCTAGAACCCCTTTAAATTTATGTTGTTGTTTTTGCTTATCTCCAGCTTAGCTCTGAGCTGACAACAACAACAACAGTGACAGAAGAATCATCACAGGAGTCAGGGATATCGAACCCCAAAACCCTAAAGCACCTCCAGGAACTCTCCGCCCACATTCTATAGTGAGAAAGAAAACCAAATGGGGAGTATCTATGTGGCAGCTCGAAATGCTAGAAATAACTAGCCTCAAATCAAACAACAACGTTAGATAGTTGAATCCGACTTATCCACATACACATATCGGACGGGAGGGTCACGGTGGGAACACTTCTGATTGATCGTTCTCCTGCTCAATCGAGGTTGATAAAAGGGAAGGAGGGAACAAGCAACAACAATAACAATTACAATATCGGTGAGTAATTGTGACAAGAATAGATGTGTGTGTGTGTGTGTGTGTGTGTGTGTGTGTGTGACAGAAGAAAATAATGGGTTATAGAGAGAGGAAGGGGGGAGGAGGGGGAAGGGATGATGACTTCATCGAGGTAAAACTGAGAGTCAACGAGAGATAATCAATAACGGACAGACCGTCCCTCCGACCAATACCGACGCCAGCACCAGCTATTGGTTGCCTTGGTAACAAACCAGGACCACTGGACTGAAGGTGTGTGTGTGTGTGTGTGTGTGTGAATGTGTGTGTGTCTGAAGGTAGGTGTCAAATCAGTCAAGCGCGCACGCACGCACATACACATGCACACGCACACACACACGCACACACAAATGCACTCTAAGTCATGCATGAAGACACACACACACACACACACATATACACGCACACAAAGCCTATAAACATACGTGATGTGTGTATATGGTGAGTGTATACATGACACGTTTCTGTCCTGTGTGTTTTGAGATCAGATCCTGGGCCGAAATTCTTTGGAAGTATGGGAGTAAAACTGACGTGTTTGGCCGGGCACCCGGTTTGGGATCGGTCTGAGTGACCCCCCCCCAACACCAACTTTATCCGTTTCTTCTGCCGGTTCAACTTCAGGGAATCTCTTCTGATTTCTTGTTGAGAGTCAGTATGTATGTGTATATAGATATGTATATGTAT
>NC_069000.1:383513-386706 GCF_001194135.2 Octopus bimaculoides
ATATATATAAATAGATAAACATGCATACATACATACATACATACATACATACATACATACATACATACATACATGCAGATATATAGTTCTTCTTAATGTTGTTATTGATATAGATATGGAAATTAAAGACAACCCTAAATGCGAATTTATCCAGTGAGAAATCGTGGAGTTTTACCCTGCGATCTTCAAGCCTTGCCCCCCCCCCAACCTCCAAAGAACAGCCGAGTGCAATAAAGCATTGTAATAACGAACATGGCGATCCATTACGGAGCAGATGTAGTGGACTTGGTTGGCCTCAACAGCCTGCATAGCCTTAGCAATTAAGTAAAAGACACTAGCATAGAATCATTCTAATTCTGTTCTGCTGCGAGACCCTCGCCTCGGAGTAGAACATAGGAAGAATAATCAGAAAATGGGAAAGTTAAGAAGAACTGAGGCATAAAACTACAGTTAGAACTAATTTGTAGAGAACTTTGTTAGACATTATCATGAATTTTCGTACAGGCAAATATAAAGCTTTCTACAAACCAGATAAGGACACCTACATCGATAAATGTTTTAACCATTCACCATCAATAGTTAAACAACTGTTTTATAGGATTAGTGGGCGTGTTTGCAGCCAATCCTCTGAGGAAGCATCCTTCAAAAAGTCCCGTATTACAATGTCGCATTAGAAAGATCCAATTTTAAGAACAATATAACCTATATCCAACCAAACTTAGATAAACCAAAAAGACGTGGAGCGTAGGAAGATATATAAGTATAATTTCTCTACACATCATGAACGTTGTTAAAAGATGTAATTAGACGGTTTCTAAAGCATATAGATATACACTTCCCACACTCACGTAACTATCACAAGATCTTTAATAGAAATACAGTCAAAGCTGGTCACAGTTGCCTCCCCAGCAAAGACTCGATGATGTTTAATAACAATAAAAATAATAGCTGCAAGAACATCCCACATAGACCTTGTAATTGTAGGTTCTGATAAGTGTCCTGTGAACAATATTTGCTAGCAAAACGAATTCTGAGTGTCCCAGACAATACACTGCAAAATGCAATTGTCTTCATGTTCTCTTGTTCGTCACCTGTGGTGGTGGTGATGGTGGTGCTGCTGATGGTGGCGCCCTCTTCTTAAATTCCTGAATGAAACAGCGGTGATATTCGTTGATTGTTTCGTCTTATTGATATTGTAACCAACCCTAACCCTTGGGATTATTGAATTTTAAACTTATCTTTGTCGTTCCCGTTCCTATCAGGGTGATTTGATTACAAGCAAAAACAGTGACCAGTTATTAATAGCACTCGAACCGGAAGCTGCTTCTCTCCATTGCCGGAAATGGCCTGCCAGCACGTTGCTGGGTACTTCACAACCGGAAGGAAATAAACCGACGTTCGAACCAGGAACTAAATATCTTGTTATCGATGCTGGAGGTGAGTTGTGACTTTTTTCAAAACTCATTATTATTTTTTATGCGCATGCGTAGGGTGGAAAGAGATGGATATGGGGATCACGTGAAAAGAATATTTACTCATTTGCATATCGTGAACAGTGTCACTAATATAATCACACACGCGCACAAATATGCACTCGTTGACATGCACACACACACACACACACACACACACTCTTATCCCCCTCTCCCTGGGTATGTTTCTCTTTGTGATTGGTTAAAAAGTTCACTTAGCTAATACGGGATTTCAAGTTCGGTCCCATAACCCGGTATTTTGATATATAAGCGTCTATATTAGCCCAAGGAATGCAGTAAGAAAACAGATTTGTGATCAAAGGAGCGCCAGTTATGGCTACCTCGCCTTCTTTTCAATAACTGAGCCAATCTGACCTGCACAGCTTTCAAGATAACAAGGCGATTTGACTGTTATGTCGAGTGGCCACCATAAAGACCCACTCTCTGTCGTTGTTGGAACTCGAACCTATGATCACAGACGTTCCAGTCGTGACAGCCCAATCTTTTTGCATATCAGCGACTCTCGACGGGGTGCATTGAAACAATAAGATGTGGTTTAAGATATTTATCAGTTATCTCTAGGAGGCTGAGTGACCCTGTACAGGTTCTCTGGTCAACTGGAATCAGGCACTACTATGATCACAAATATTCCAACGGTGACCTTCCCGTCTTCCCCTCTCATGCTATATCGCCATCCCCTGGGCAGAAAACTGAAGACCACATTATCCGACGAGCTTCCATGTTTTAAAGACAGTCGGATGTTATTTTAAGTAGATTTGCTTGCTATTTCTAGCAGGGCGATCGACTGCTTCGAGACAGTCTTCGTATTTGTGGTTGATGCTATGATTGATGATGGCGTGACAAGGAAGCGGAGAGGTTCCCAGCGATTACCTCATCGTACTTCATCGCGTTATACTCTTTCCTTCCAAACTGTACAGTCATCACCAATCAATAACCACGTGTTCTGGCAGATGATTAATCGATAAAACAAGCAACTCTCCTATCAATTTGCCTTGGCAACAACAACTTACTTTATTTTATTTTTCGTTAGTCACAAATTCTCTCTGACACTTTTGTTTTTTATGGGTTTTTTTCTCAAATATTTTTTTATTTCTATTTTCCTGTTTTTCTTCTTCCGACTCGTCTCGTTCCAGCTGCTTTTCACTAGACTACTACTACTACTACTACTACTACTACTACTACTATTATTATTATTATTGTTGTTATTGTTGTTGTTGTTGTTGTTGTTGTTATTATTATTATTATTATTATTATTATAAACTGTTGCTTTCTGCTGTTGTTTCTTGTTCCTATTTACTTTACTTTCTTACTATCAAACTTACTGAAGTCAGCCAAACGTGTGTGTGTGTATGTGTGTGTGTGTACAATATATAATAATAACAATAATAGATATCCTTTTATCGTATTATATTATTTTCGGTTCATCATACGCACATACACACCCACATACATATTGATGATGATGATGATGATGACGACCACAACTGGCTGATTTGATCTTGTTTCAAAAGTGACAAAAACGCTCACAACAACCACCAAATCCACACCTGTCGCTCTTGCAGCCATCACTGAGCGATTTCGTTTCGCTCAGCTGTGAAAAGTATTTTGTGATTTTTAACACAATATATCTCGTATAAACGGGTTTTCGCGGCATGTATATATATATATATATATATATATATATATATATATATATATAT
>NC_069000.1:387327-388911 GCF_001194135.2 Octopus bimaculoides
ATACATACATGCATAGAAAGAAAAAGAGAAATAACCATAAGTATATTTATCTCCTAGTCGTCGTCATCCTCTACCTTCAGCTCTCCCCCTCCTCCTCCTCCTCCTCCTCCTTCTTCTTCTTCTTCTTCTTCTTCTTCTTCTTCTGCTTCTTCTTCTTCTTCTTCTTTTTCTTTTTCTTCTTCTTCTTCTTCTTCTTCTTCTTCTTCTTCTTCTTCTTCTTCTTATTATTATTATTATTATTATTATTATTGTTATTGTTATTATTATTATTATTATTATTATTATTTCAGGTGGTACAATCGACGTCGTTGCTCACAAAGTACGAAGAGATGGACGTATTCGAGAACTATTCCGTGCCACGGGTGGTGCCTGGGGAGGAACCGTCATTGACAGACAGTTTCTCAAGCTGATGGTTCAAATTTTTGGCGAGGCCTTCATGAAAGAATTCCAAAGCAATCATCCCAAGGATTACGTAGAGCTACTGCAGGACTTCGAAGTGAAGAAGCGAGGCGAAGGCGAAAGCATTCGCGTGTCGTTGCCCTATAACTTTTGCAATTTCAGATTCGATGGCAAAAGCGTTCAAGAAGTGATCAAAGCTTACGCCAGTGAATGCAATAACGAAGTGAAATTCTCCGGTGGCAAACTGGTGTTGTCCCCGAATAAAGTCAGCTCATTGTTTTACGATGCACTGGAACAAATTAATGACCATGTCCAGTCGTTATTGGACTCGTCTAAAATGAAAGATACCAAGTATATATTTCTAGTGGGCGGTTTTGCTGAATCCGTCCGGCTTCAGCGTTCCGTGAAAGAGAAGTTCGGTGAACGCGTCACGGTGCTTATACCGGAAGAAGCCAGTTTAGCCGTCGTGCGCGGCGCTGTGGCCTTTGGTCACGATCCGAGCACAATCTGTAAGAGAATTTGTCGATTTACATACGGAGTTGGATCATATCTTCCTTTCGAAGAAGGCTATCATCGGGAAGATTTGAAAGTTGTCTCCGAGGATTTGGTTCTTTGCAAGAATATCTTCCAGATCTGGGCCAGAGTCGGTGAGGTGATAGGTGCTAATGAAATCTGGCGGGAAACCTACACGCCGATTATCACCAACCAGAAAGGAATTATGTTCGAGTTTTTTAAGACTACAAAACGCAATGTAAAATATGTAGACGAAGAAAATGTTGAGAAATGTGGTTGTCTTGTGGTCGGAATGCCGGATCTGACCGGTGACAAAAACCGTGCAGTTGACCTGGAAGTGATCTTTGGAGGCACGGAAATTAAAGTTGTTGGATATGACCACACGAGTCACACGAGTCGAGAGACTCACATTGATTTTTTGTCGGAAAAATAAATTGAAAAAAAAAAAACAGACACAAAAAAAGAAAAACTCAGAAATAAAAAAAAATGGGATGGCGTGTGCGATGATGTGGGTCTGAGAGAGAGAGAGAGAGAGAGAGAGAGAGAGAGAGAGACAGGCAGAGATCGAACGATGAATCGAACATTGAAATTATAAGAGGCCAATGAGCTGGGGGGAAATCAACGACGAAGCGCCTCACTAAATGTGTCGCTGTATTTAGTTTGATCTTTGCT
>NC_069000.1:389422-390136 GCF_001194135.2 Octopus bimaculoides
TCTCTGTCTTTCTCTTTCCTGCCTTTCCAATTCCTTAGACTGTTGTAAAATGGAGATAAACTGGTCCAAACTTTGGAGCATTCTGATATCTCTTGGTAAAAGGATGGGAACAAAACAAATAAAAAATGTTTTTAATGGTGAGGCGGGGCTACGATTCTGTGGCACACACTAAAAGGGGGTTGGGGTGGGGGCACATACGTGTTTGGTTAAAGAATTCACAGACAAAAAAACGTGGCAATTTTTTTCGTTTCACCTGTAAAAAAATAAATAAATAAATATTCTCGTTTTCATGTTTATTTCTATCTCTTAGTTGTTGTTGTTGTCGTTGTTTAACCCTAGGTCAGGCTTAATTCAGTAGACCTACGAGGAAAAGTATTCCAGCCTTGACGATTCCATCGAATGCAACGGTTTTACTTTTCCATTCCGAATCCGAGGTAAACCATAGTTATTTCTCATTTACAAGAGTTATTTCCCTTGCATCTTGCTTCTCTAAAAAAATGATTTCGATACAAAATGACAGACACTGGCCGATATTTATGGCTATGTAGCAATTTTAGATAGGTGGCCTTCACTAGGCTTTTTATTTAGTGTGATATCGTTTTACATTAAGTAAATCACGATATCTTCTTCGATAACACAAACGTAGCCATGTGCTCGCTTACATACACACTCATATGTGCTTGTGTATAAATATTTATATATATATATATATAT
>NC_069000.1:391499-393232 GCF_001194135.2 Octopus bimaculoides
GAGACAGACAGAGAGGGGGAGAGAGGGAGAGGGAGAGAGAAGGGTGGTGCGTAATAAACAAGCAAAAATATATGAAACGGAAGAAGAAGAAGAAGAAGAAGAAGAAGAAGAAAAAGAAAAAGAAAAAGAAGAAGAAGAAGAAGAAGAAAGAATGAAACGAAGTAAACAATATGGCGAAGCTACAGAGTAATTTTCAATGCGCTCTTGTGTTTTATGGTATTTCGGTTGCAGGGTCGTGTTGTTATATCTGTTGTTGCTGCTGTTGTTGTTGTTGTTTAACACCAGGCAAATACCGAATGAGCTGCCTAATGATTAAATGCATTCTAACTACGGCTGTTCTATCTTTCATACACACAAACACACACCTGTCGATGGTCCCATGTATGTCATTATTCAGTTTCATTTCAAGATTTCTTGCCAATAGAGATGCATGTATGTGTGTGTGTGTGTGTGTACGTGTGTGTGTGTGTGTACGTATGTATACTTACATGCATGCATGTATGCATGTATGTATGTGTATATATATATGAATGATTTGCGTAAATATATATTTACAATGTATACATATGTAAATATATATATAAATATATAAACATATATCTATATATATATATATATACACACATACATACATACACATACACATACATACGTGGTCTGATCAATAAGTATCCGGACTGTTGCCATAGTAACGAAACTAAAGCACGCAGAGTGAAACCACTAGGAAAACATTGACCTCAACCTCTGTTGTGCATGGACACTAAGTTTTAACGTTCTGGCTCACTTTCGCTGTTTACAACAGTGCTTGGAAGGAAGGTGTGTAGCGTATGATCGTCGCATTGACTATGACAGAGAAAGTTGTCATGGCGATACCTGCTCAGAGGACTGCGCAAAGGTGCAAAAAGTGTATGGAGAGGAGTGTATGAGCCGCACACAACTGTACATGTGGTTCAGACGTTTCCAAGATGGCCGAAAAGATGTCGACATTGACGAACGTTCTGGGAGACCCGTAACCAGCAGCGCTGAGAAAACCATCGCAGATGTGCATGCAGTTGTGAGGGGAAATCGTCGAATCACCATCCATGAGTTATCAGAGGACGTGCAGATTAGTTACGGTTCAGTTTAGATCATTATCACCGAAGATTTGGGTATGAGATGCGGGTCTGCCAAGTTTGTGCCAAAACTGCTTTCAGCTGACCAAAATGACACTTGGGTTTCAGTTGCACAATATCTCCTTAATTGTGTCGAGAACGATGAAAACTAGTTGAAACATTTGCGTAGGCCTCTGAGCAGGTAACGCCAAGCTTTTGGCAAAATTTGCGGCAGATTCTCTGCTCAACTTTCTCTGTCAATGTGACAATCACACGCTACACACCTTCCTGCCAAGCAGTGCTGTAAACAACGGAAGTGAGTTAGAACGTTAAAACTTAGTGCGCATGCACAACAGAGGTTAAGGTCAATCCGTGCCAAGCGGCTTTATTCTGCGTGGTTTAGCTTCGTTACTACGACAACAGTCCGGATACTTATTGAACAGATCACGTATATATATCTATATATATATATACACACACACACATTCACACTCACACTCACAGACACTCACAGACACATATCTACATACACGCTATCTTAGCATGCTTTACATTGCATTCATATCATTCTATCATGTATTCCTTTGGGAAGAATGCTGGCAAAACATGCAACATGAATATATATATATATATATATATATA
>NC_069000.1:393692-394614 GCF_001194135.2 Octopus bimaculoides
ATATATATATATATATATATATATACGTGCACACATGCACATACATACACTGTCGAGTACACATATACGACTATATACATTCGCGATAGTGATGGTGTATGTATATATGTGTATGTGTGCGTGTGCGTGTGCGTGTGTAAATACACACATACACATAAATGTATCTTACATAATTTCTATATATATACATGCTTGCGGATGTAATGTGCATGTGTGTGTATGTGTATTTGTGTGCGTGTGTATGTGTGTGTGAGAGAGAAAGAGAGAGCGTGTGAGTGTTGTGTGTACACACACACATACACATAAATGTACTTTACATAATTCACATGTATATATGTATATATATATGTATATATACATAAATACTTGTGGATGTAATGTGTGTGTGTGTTTGTGAGTATGTGTGTGCGTGTTTGTGTGCGTGTGTGTGTATGTGTGTGTGCGTATGTTGGTGTGTCTGCATGTGAGTGGTGCTGTTACCACTCAGCTGGTTCCAACTTGCAACCAACACATTTAACAGTGGAGACCCCGACATGGACTCGTTTACTCGTCACTCCAAACCTTCGCAAATATTCCTCAGTCTTTTACAGGTGAGACTTGCTTTGATGTCTTTTCATCCTTTTTATTCCGTATCTCCATCTTCTTATGAAGAACAGTGTTCATCACGCATTCATAGCAGCACCGACCCACAGATCTATATCGAGATCTTCTATACCTCTGCTTCTCCGCAACTTTCTCTGTATGTGTGCGAAGACATATATGTGTATGTGCGCGCACACACACACACATGATATGGTTTGGTGTAATATGTACACATATATGTACATATTTCTCTTCATATATAAATATATATATGTATATATGTGTTATGATATAATACTATATACCCCATCACGCATATATACATATATACGTATATATA
>NC_069000.1:395047-397185 GCF_001194135.2 Octopus bimaculoides
CCACACTGCAAAGATCACATCACAGAAGATCGAAGAGCTTGGTTGGGAAAAAAATTCCTCATCCACCTTATTCTCCCGACCTTGCTCCTTTAGACTACCATTTGTTTCGTAGTTTACAGATTCATTTGGGGGACATTTCGCAAGCCAGAAGGAGGTCAAAACTGACATTTCAGAGTTCCTCGCTTTGAAGCCAAAAGAGTTTTACATTGATGGGATAAAAAAGCTTGTAAATAGATGGAAGGAAGTCATAGATAATCAGGGAAAGTACATTGATGATTAAATTTCAATTAAATCTAACATTTGATCACTTGTTTTCTTTATTCAAAATTCGGACAGAACTTATGGGATGACCATATATATCTGGTTTTCTTTTTTATAAACATAAATTTGTCCTCAAATATCTTACGCACCCTGCGTATATAATGTGTATATATATATATATATATATATATATGATGGACTCTCTCCTCGTTAGACGATATATGAGGGTTCGACAATCACTTACCGAACAATCACGCAGATGATTTATTTAGAGGGATCAGATGTTTGTGTAGACATAAGCTCAGTCCCTCCATCAGATCGACATTACCTGTACAGGTACAACGGGTGCCACATGTCAGCTGTCGAAATGGTCGCAAATCAACGTGAAATGAAGTTCTTTGCTCAAGAACACAACGCAACGCCCGGTCTGGGAATCGAACCCATTATCTCGCAATCGCGAGTATATATATATATATAATTTCTCGTACTCAGAGCTGCTCGTTTCCGATCTGGTAAAGCGAACCTGGTTTTCTTTTGAATAACAACTGTGTGAATATTTTCTGAAATATCAAATGTGAGTTTGAAGGAAGCAATTATCATTATAGCGTAATATCAGTTAATCAAAGAACAAAAGAACAGGAATTACCTTATCACTTTCATTAGCTTACAGCTGTTTCTGCTAATAGAAGCAGAGCATTCAGCTCTTTTGTCCTTCATTAATTTTACGCTCTGAACTCTCCTGACGCTTTGCTTTAAAGCATACGTTTATTGAGTACTTATGCATGGGGGCTGTAGGTGTGTGTATGTTTGTGTGTGGGGGCATTTCCGGGGTGTGCTTCTTTTGTCTGAATTGGGGGACGATGCGTGATTTTACAAGAACAAGAATTTGCGAAAGTGAAGCTTATCTCTCAGTACCATCAGAGAATACAAACTATTTGCATCCGTTGAAGTACTGCCATGTTTCGTCCGTCATCCATCCATCCATCCGTCCGTCCATACATACATACATTCTGCTGCCTTTGCTGTTTTCTACCGCGGTGCCAATCTCTTTCATAACCATATTTTATTTGATAAGACCTTTCATTCGGATATTTTATCAGCAATGTTTGTCGATTTTACCTTTGTAACTTCGAAGTTCTCTGTTAATCACTACTTCATATATTTTATTAGACTTTTACCTCTTAAAATTCAAAAATTGCTAAAAGAAAACAACACCCCACCAAAAAAAAAAATTAACAAGGTGGTGCCCCAGTATGACCGCAGTCTAATGACCGAAATAAGTAAAAGATAAACTGTTCAACGTGACGCTCCACTTGCGAAAATACTGATAGGATCAATGTTATTTATATAGATTTATATACACTCACCCATGTACGCATGTATGTATGTGTGTGTGTGTGTGTGTGTGTGTATGTGTGTGTGTGTATATGCGTGTGTGTGTTTGTGTATGTATGTGTGCGTGTACATACATTCATGTACACACATATACAGTCAGAAATACATTGTCATACATGAAGATGTGAGCACGTCAGTACCAGGAGAGAGTGTATACGCTGGCATATCTTTCTGTGTTGTGCGTGAGAGAGAGAGAGAGAGAGGAATAAAGGGAGGAAGAAAGAGGGGAAGAGAGAGAGGGGAAGTGAGAGAGACAGAGAGAGAGGGGGGAGTGTGTCTATAGTGATGCTTTTTGCTTTTTGTTTTTGCTTTTCTGATTTTGGGGAAGAGATAAGTTCTTGAATATCTCTGCTACATCACCTGAAACTACAATAACAAGGAATTTACCGTTTACCAGCTGCAGCCAATGTGTGAAACATATGGGAGGGAGAGAGAGGTGGGGTGGATGTGGTTGAGAGAGAGAGAGAGAGAGAGAGAGAGAG
>NC_069000.1:398407-402200 GCF_001194135.2 Octopus bimaculoides
CAGTCGTCATTAAAGACATGACCAGCGACACACAGACACAGTTTTCATGAGGTGTGTGATTTGAGATCCTATTAACAAGAGCAGAGAGAATGGAATGGTGTGTTGACAGCTTCCTTCAAGAGTTGCTTGTTTTACCTCCAGGCTTTGCCAATTCGGAACTGCATTGGACGAGCAGAAACCGTAAAACTTTCTGTAACATAATTGATAGAAGAGTTTGAAGTAAGGAAAACCTGCTGCCGAACGATGTGACCGGATTCAGCGGGTTCCACTGTTCTGGATCGTAATTTAGTGGAGGAAATGCGAAGCGAGGGAAAGTTGTTGTGATGGTGGAAAGCAGAGTGGGAACCGTAGAAGTGATAAATGCAGAACAGAGAGAGGCGGAAAAGGGAGCAACGTGGAACAAATAGATATCTTATCAGAATGATATAAGCAGACGTGATATGAAAGGAATTGGTTAACTTGAAGAAGAGTTTGATGAAGGATTAAGAAAGACATGAGTGGCAGGGACAGCTTGGGAGACAGCTGGATGAGGACGGACGACCTGGGGCTGATCCACAACAACAACAACAACAACAACAGCAAACTGAGACAACGAGAGAGAGAGAGAGCTTCTGCGTGGTCACAAGACGATTTAAAATAGCAACGAAATCACCCTCAAGTTATATCCTTTTCCGTCTTTAAAAAGAAAAGATGCAGGAAAGAACGAATTCGATAAGGTACTGTTTCTAGAATCCCTTAAAAAAAGACGGGATGGTTACGGCTGGAATACTTTTGATCACTGGTGTACTTAATGAGACATGACATGGGACTAAACCCCGACAACGACAATCACCACCGCTGCTGCTGCTGCTGCTGCTGCTAACAACAACAACAACAACGACGTTAACAGAAATAGCACTCAGAACACCATTAATACTAGAAATATCATCACAAATAACAGCCTCCTGTTCCTCCTTCTCTTCCTCCTCATCATCATTACATCAACAACATCGGCAAAATGTAACCACCACCACCACAGCGACCATCACCACAGCGACCATCACCACTTAACTTCAAGTAAATAGCTACCCTCCATTAGAATCATTACCTCTTCCCGCCACCCACTCCTACCTTCCGTCGCACACAAACACTTTTACCGAAATGTCTTCCAAATGCTTATCCTAATACACAAAGCTTCATTTTGCTCTTTAACCGTTCACAGATGGCAAAACTTTGACGAAGAATCCGATTTCTTGGCTTCTCTCCTTTGGGTAAATAAAGAAATTATTATTCTACTTTGCATTATTCGTTCCGGCTCAAGACATTCTGTCGAGGTCGACTTTGCCTTTCCCCCTTTCGGGGTCGATAAATTGAGTACCAGTTATGCACTGGGGTCGATGTAATCGATTTATCCCCATCCGCTCATAACGCTGGCCTCGTGCCGAAATTTATATACATAGGCGCAGTCGTGGCTGCATGGTAAGAATCTTGTTTACCAACCACATGGTTCCGGGTTCAGTCCCACAGCGTGGCACCTTGGGCTGACCAAAGCCTTGTGAGTGGATTTGGTAGACGGAAGCTGAAAGAAGCCCGCCATATGTGTGTGTCTTTGTGTTTGTGTTTATCCCCCACAACCGCTTGACAACCTGTGTTGGTGTGTTTACGTCCCCGTAAGTTAGTGGTTCGGCAAAAATGACCGATAGAATAAGTACCAATCTTTAAAAAATGTCCTGGGTCGATCTCTTTGGCTCAAATCCTTCAAAGCGGTGCCCCAACAAGGCCGCAGTCAAAAGATAAAATACATACATACATACATACTTACATACATACATACATATATGCATGCATGCATACATAATTGCACTGACCTACAAACACACATACCCGAACATACACACATGTATACACAGGTACACTAAGTCGGGCACATGCATACATGCATACATACATACATACATTTGTACACACACACACTCAAGAACGTTCGTGGCAATGTCTACTGAAGTGAAGAGGGAAACGATAGAAAATGCGAGAGAGAAAGAGAGAGAGAGATGTGAAAAGAATGCATTGAGTACGGCTGTTTCTGCTGCACCTTGCTGATAATATAGACAGGGTGGTCACGAAGAGAACACCTCTGATCATCAAGGCAAAAAACAGCAACAACATTAATATATCACAATCTCAGAATTGGCTGAAATATCAGAAAAGTATAATCTTGGATAAATTTGGAATATTAGAATAGATTAATTAACAGAATATCAGAATGCTGGAATAAACAGGGATATTAGAATACTGGAATGTTGGAATATTTGGAAATATTAGAAAAGTAAATCACTGCAAAAATAAAAACAAACACTACATTGGAATGTTGGAATACCGGAATAGTTGAACGATGAAATTTGTTAGGGATATTTCAGGAATACAGGAATAGTAGAACATTCGAACAGGTTGTGGTCTTGGACTTGTTAACACACACACACACACACACACACACACAAAGACACACTTACACGGAAAATACTGGAAATACTCCAAGCCTTGCATTGCACTACATAACACTTGTGCTTTACTCTAACGTTAGACGAAATTCTCATTGCATCATACCGCATTGCTACTGGTGCTACTACTACTACTACTACTACTACTACTACTACTACTACTACTACTACTACTACTACTAAGGTACGCTACTCCACATTTGTGCAGTATCATAGTATAAACCATTTTATAGCGTTAGTGTGTAAGTGCTTAGCACTCCAGTGAACTTTGACGGATGCGCTGTATTGAATGTGAGCCAACGAGGAAACCTCTACGTGTCGACTAACCCGCTGGAAAGAACAGCCTAATCTCTCTCTTTCCCCATCTCTCCCCCCCCCCTTCTCTGTCTCTATCTATCTATCTATTTATCTATCACTCTATCTCTCTATCTCCGAAAATAACTTCTTCCACCTTCAAAAGATGTAGGACCTATTGCATAACTTATTATGGGGAAATACTTCTGATCCTAGACTTGCTCCTTCAGGACTGACCCTGGGCTAAACAACGACAACAACAACAAACACCAAGATTGACTGAGCAAGTGAGAAGCCTCCTCTGCAGTCGCTTCCCCATCCTCCAGAAATAACACCAAAATCATATTCGAATTATACACGATCTTCTCTTAAAAAAAGATGGTGACATTGAACGACGATATTTCTGGAACGATGAAGGTAGAAGCATCTAACATACTGGTTCCCTGAACGACCTCCCAACTCAGTTTAATCGAGATAGAGATTACTATACGTAAGAGTAAGTCTCGTAGAGTACAATGGCTTTTAAAGTACATCTCTCTCGTTATGCTTCAGGGTAACGCAATCGCCATTTTGCCAACCGTGAGTATGAAACATCCGGATGACTCAATGTAATATATTTCTCAATCAATTTTAATGGTTTGTTATGACTGAAAAAAAGAAAACGATAGAATCGTCTGCTAAATCACTGCAAACACGAGTAACAACAACAACAACAGCAACAACAACAAGAGTAACAACGTCAGTAATATTAGTGAAGCTAAGCCAACAGCAGAGACAGCTGTCGGCTGTCGGTGTCACCAAGTACACTCTCCTATTTGAAGGAAGGAAATTTCTGTTGTTGAAAATGTTAGTAATTAACAGTAGTCGTTGATTAAAGTAATCTTGCTAATTGTTTGACTGAGAGAGAGAGAGAACGCTTGGCCTCCAAAAACCATAACGAGTATGATATATATATATATATATATATATGTGTGTGTGTGTGTGTGTGTGTGTGTGTGTGTATGTATATATATATATATATA
>NC_069000.1:402328-403497 GCF_001194135.2 Octopus bimaculoides
TATATGTATGTATATATGTATATATACACATACATATATATGCACGCACACACCATGCCCGCACGCACGCACGCACCCACGCGCGCGCACGCACACACGCACACACACACACACACACACACATGTACAGTGTTGGTTCTTATGAGTGGAATCCATAAATTGATTCCGATTCTCCCCTGGAAATAATACGGTTCACTCTAAGTTGACTATTTCAGAAAAGCATAAAAGCCACAACACCACCCAACTCTATTCACCTGTTTAAAAACGAAAAGGGCAACAAATTAAATCTAAAGCCTGCGAGTAGACTCACTCCATGCAACAGGCTTCAATACAGTTACCATCTAGCCAATTTCGCTCACAAGTCTTTGGCTGATACGAGGCCATAGTAGAGGAAGCCTGGATCGAACCTGGAATTCTATGATTACGAACAGTAAGGCATACGACTTTGATGTTCCGAGGAAGAATATCACCTCGACTCGCATGGTTCATTTGGTTGAACAGACTTAAACTCAATATTACAAGGATTGGAGCTGTGACTTCCGGTGGTATTAGTGTTCCAGATATGACCATCGCGCCTTTCGAGGCATACATCATACAATGTATCCCTGTATATGCAATATAGTATGTGTGATATGAGAAAGATTTGGCTACTGTTTCTAGTAGGTCAGGTGACCATACAGAGACTCTCTTGGAAAAGTCAAGGACGTTACTCTTCCTTTTCAATATCAATCTACCATTCCAAAGAATGGGTCGAAAAGCAATGTCTTTTCCGCAAATCATTAGCTTTATAAATTCTTTTAAGACACGTCTTAAGCATCAATGTATCTTACAGCGCCATCTATCTTATAGCGTCCACCTCGGTTTTCATTCAGTCCTCGTCGAGCGGGGAAAACCAAAGGAGGGTTCGGTTAATTAGACATTGACAAATATGGCCTCTCTCTGAGCTTAGCTCTGTATGTGTGTGTGCGTGTGTGTGTGTGTGTGTGCGTGTATCTCTTTCTCTGTCTCTCCCACTTTGTGTTTCTCTCTCTCTCTCTCGATCTCTTTCTCTCTCTCTCTCTCTCTCTCTCTCTCTCTCTCTCTCTCCCCTCTCTCTCTCTATTTAACTTTAGAAATTTTCGTAAACTTTGTTAATCGTGCATAGAGTCTTCTTGACGAGCGCCAACCAC
>NC_069000.1:403758-405854 GCF_001194135.2 Octopus bimaculoides
TCCTTTAATGATAACAATCCGATTATTCCACCAGGTTATTTACTTTATTTGATCATTGATATTTCTATTCCCCCCCCCGCTCCCCCTCTCTTTCTCATACCTTCACTCACTCCCCTACCCACTCACCCGTTTACCCGTTCATTCTCATTTACTACCTGACTATATTTTATCTTTCTATCTGTCTCCCTATCCGTTTGTCTGTCTGTTGGTTTCTCTATCTATCCATCTATCTATCTATATATCTATCTATCTATCCATCTATCTATCTATCTGTCTGTCTGTCTGTCTATGCCTCTCTCTCTCTCTCTCTCTCTCTCTCTCTCTCTCTCTCTCTCTCTCTCTCTCTCTCTCTCTCTCTCCTTCTTCCTCTCTTTCTCCTCTTTCACTCTTTACCCGTCTTTCTACCTTTGTTTTTTTCCTCGTTCTCTTCTTTTACAGAATTACTAACTCAGACACCAGCAGAGGTCGCTGTCGTCGTCGTCGTGCGAGTTGGCCCGTCTTGGCCCGTCTTGGTGCTGCTGGTCTCCGACTGGCGAAGGTCTGCTTGCTGTGCGTCACACAGACACACAGACCTTCAGCGTCACCGCCACCAACACATTAAAGCTCACAACTTTCCATCGTCGGCCCCTTTTTTGCTTGGCCCCCTTGCGATGACAATAATCTATCAATATCGAGTTGCAACAACCAGCCTCGGCGGCTTCCTCCGACTTCTTACAATATGGCGCGGAAGTGTCTACAAATTGATGTACAAAGAAATCCTCATATTCAGTTCGATGTATGCAGCCATCAGCCTGACTTACAGATTTGCACTAAATGACCACCAGAGAAGGTAAAGCACACATTTTGTTTATTTTCCGGATAAAATACTTAGCGGTATTTTGTCCGTCTGCACGTTCTGAGTTCAAATTCCGCCGAGGTTGACTTTGCCTTTCATCTTTTCCGGGACATAAATTACGTACCAGTTGAGTAATGGGATCGATGTGATCGACTGTCCCCCTCCCCACAAAACTCAGTGTTTGTCCCTATAACAGAAAGAATTATTATTATTATCATTTATGGTTTCTTTTCATTATAACCTTATTTCAGCCTCCTTAGGACCGGGCATCTTCCGGAAGTTGAGAGTAGCAAGGGCGCTTTATTATCATCATCATCATCATCATCATCATCATCATCATCATTATTATTATTATTATTATTATTATTATTATTAAGGTTGTGAGCTGGTAGAATCGTTAGCTATGCCGGACGAAATGCTTAGCGGTATTTCACTCGTTGCTACGTTCTGAGTTCAAATTTCGCCGATGTTGACTTTACCTCTCATCCTTTCGGGGCCGATAAAATAGGCACCAGTTACACACTGGTGTCGATGTAATAATTGACTAAGGCCCCCCCCCCCGCCTCCGCTCCTTGTATCCATTGTAGAAAGCATTATTGTTATTACTACTCCCCCCCCCGTTGCAGCCAAGCTGGGGTGTCTTTTAGTTTTATGTTCGTTTGTTTGTTTTTATCATATTTCTCATTCCATAGACGCTGGCATGGCTGTGCTCATTTTATTGTTATCTATTTGTCGAACCGCTAAGTTACGAAGCTTACAAGAACACAATATAAACAACACCAGTTTTTAAACAGCTACAAGCATAAAGACGAAGAGGGGCATTGTCGCACTCACACACACATAAACACACCCAGGCTCACACAAAGACATACATAAACATAGAAATACGCATACACGCACAAACAAAACCACACACACACACACACACACACACGCACACACGTGCTCAAGTCTACACATATTTCAGATTGATTGTGATCCTTGAGGTTATCTCCCGTCGTCACGTGAAGCCCGACGCCATTGTCACTAAGCGTTTGTTTACATCCCCTTGACGCGAAAATCCTTTCAGCAAATCACGAATTCATCTTATATTGCATCCACACGCCTTACTCTCCTTTTACTGTCCAAATTTACACCCCAGGTTATACTCTAACTTATATCTTTTAGTTCGTGTCTGTTATACATACATACATACATACTTATGTATGTATATGTATATATATATATATATATATATATATATATATATATATATATATAT
>NC_069000.1:405929-407993 GCF_001194135.2 Octopus bimaculoides
TATATATATGTATGTATGTATGTATGTATGTATGTATGTATATGTATAGTGGTGCTAGTGCTGGTTCTCTTTGCGGTTCCCTTCTGACCCTGCAGAGACATAAGCTGGTCAAGCTGTGGCCATCCCCTATATTTTGGAGCGGCGAATTGACAAAAACGTTATATAGTGTTATATAGAATGCAATGTCTTGTGGTGTTTGTTTCAGTTCTCTGCGTTTTGAGTTCAAACCATACCGAGACCAATGTTATCTTTTATTTTTTTTTATGTTTGTTTGTTTGTGTGTATGAGTGTATGTATGTATGTATGTATGTATGTATGTATTTGTTTGTGTGTATGTGTGAGTATCCATCACATATCGAACCCCAACCCCGAGTACATACAGTATATATGTTGTAAGTTGGCGGGATACTATGGATAGTGAGGCGGCTTTAAAACAGCGCTTCCCAACAGTAGCTCCCAGGGCCGCAAGCTCAAGCATCCTCTTCCGGTGGACCTCGACGGTCTTCCCACTCTAGATATTTAAAAATCTTTCTTCAATTGACATGTGTTTTGCCTGTTTTGGCAAGCTAAAGAAAATCCAGGTCTGGGGTCTGACTCGGATATCAAATAGGTTGAGAACCTCTGCTCTCGAAGCAAAGAGGAAATACTGCCCTGTTAAGGAAGGATTGGGCGAAACGAAATGTTTAGTAGAGCGTCCAGGAGTTGGTGCCCAGTGAGTTGGTAGTGAGGTAAGGGAGAGTGAAGAATGAAATTAGGGGTCTATTCTATTAAGTGCAGGAAGTGAGGTAATGTAATCAGTGAGTGATACTTGCGTGTGAGGAGGAAACATGAGGAAAAGGACTGATGCTAATCTGATTCGAGCAAATATGGGCGACCACTTTGGTCATGTTTCGATCTTATTAAACGTCATTAGCGAAACCCAGCATTTTCTGACTTTGCCAAGATTCGTATTAAGAAAACAATTCAATTGATGGATGATAATGCACATGAGTGACTGTCAAAGATTACCGTAATGATTGTAGAAAATTACCAAGGGACGCTACATGCATGGAAAATAGCAATCAAGTTCGTTCAAACCTTACTTAACGTAGAGCATACAACAGTTGTTGTTGTTGTTGTTGTTTTGTTGTGATGCTTCTCTTAATCTTAGGCAAACCCTATGCTCGACGTCACTTCAACCGTGACCATCCTATCTATTTTATGACAGCGACTTCTGCACTATTAAGTGTAATCGTTCTTTAAGAAAGTATTGTGTGAGTTGTGAGAGAGTTAGCGGCTATTTCTAGCTGATCAAGAGACCATGTAGAGACAACATGATCGGCTTGTGTTGTTGTTGTTGTTGTTGTTGTTGTTGTTCTGATCTATGGTCAGTCCTATGATAAAAGGTACTTGTCCCCCCCTTCCACACCTATCCCTCAAATGACACCTTTCCATTGTAAAACAGCAGCGTTTCATGTACAAAAGATTTGACTACTATTTCTAGCTATCCGAGCGACCAGATTGAGGCTCCCACGACGCCAGATGTGTTAAATATGCTGTAGTTGTCCATAAAAAAAGACAAAAAATAAAATAAAACAAAACAACCATTGCAATAAAACAAACAGAAAAATCTCATATATTCCATACAAAAAGACTACCCGACCGACCGACCGACCAACCAGCCACTACCGGCAAAAGAAAATTACATCAAACAACCCAGAATATTAGATCACATATCCCATAAATCGTCTCACAAGGCTTTGATCGGCCCGAGGCTATAGTAGAAGACACTTGGCCAAGGTGCCATGCAGTAGGACGGAACCCGGAACCATGTGATTGGGAAGCAAGCTTCTTACCACATACATATTTTGTATTTCATAACCAAACTATTATATCTAATATATTTATTGTATCTGCAATGATTTGATCCTCAACGCGTATGCAATTATATATATGTGCGTACATACGTGCAAATAAGTGTTTTGTATACGTTTGTGTATGTTTTTTTGTATGTAGGTTTGATGCTACAAACGAGAGAAAGAGGACTCAATGCGTTGAGTTCAAATATATGTGTGTGCGTGTATA
>NC_069000.1:408347-410925 GCF_001194135.2 Octopus bimaculoides
CTCTCTCTCTCTCTCTCTCTCTCTCTCTCTCTCTCTCTCCTCTCGAGGCTACTTAAATATATGTTTTATGGGTTTACCAACAGCGGAGCACTTTTATGAGTTTCAATTTGACTCTTTCGAGATCTTGTTATTGTTTCCCCGTTGCGCTACTGTTTTGTGCACATAGATTCTGATATTTTTATTACTTGTGTGTGTGTTTGTGTGAGTGTGCGTATGTGTGCGTGCATGTGTGTGTATGTGTGTGTATGTGTTTGTAATATTTTTCATGTCTTACT
The DNA here is from genome assembly GCF_001194135.2 of Octopus bimaculoides. NCBI lineage: Eukaryota > Metazoa > Mollusca > Cephalopoda > Octopoda > Octopodidae > Octopus > Octopus bimaculoides. The sequence continues at coordinate 408,623 of NC_069000.1, forward strand.
GAGATTTGTTCTTCAAAGAACCTTACCGGAAGTTTCGAATTTTCTGTAAGAATTTCTGACGCCTGAACAAGTGAAATTTGGAAATTAAACACTACTCCCTTTTGCACCCTTTTCGAACGAACCGGTGATGGCAGCATCACAATAGTGCAGAGACTGTTACCATTATGTCGTTGGGGCTGGTCAGAGTGACGAAAATACCAACTTAATCAGTCCACCATTGTCTTCTCGGGCCCACTCTAGTAGGTGTAATCATTTGTACCGTAAGATCACCACACATATCACAGCGTTACCATTTTAACAGAGTTCGGTGTTTAAATGTAACCTGCTTGCTTCACTAACATGGGCCCTCTAATTTGTCTTGTATATATACTTTTAATCTGCGTGTTTGTTACAATCACACGCCAAGACACACCCAGCGTCCTAGGGCGAGTGAAGGATAAAATATGTTACAGTGTGAGTGAAAGTTTGGTGAGGGGAAATGGCAGGGACAGGAGCGAAATATTTTCATGGAATACAACGCAGACATTTAAATGGATAGGGTTTTTCTTAAAATGGGGGCAGTACTTGTCAGCACAGTCTTTTAGATTTCTCTGAGACATGATTCTCCTGGGATCTTATCTAGATGTTCCTGACATCCCTTTTTTATCATACCTAGGGCACCCACAATAACAGGAATTGTGTAACGAGAGAAAAACTTAAACAAGAAATGTAATAGTAGTAGTAGTAGTAGTAGTAGTAGTAGTAGTAGTAGTAGTAGTAGTAGTATGTCAGACAGTGACGCATCTGTGCCCTTCTGCAGTGCCTCTGAGCAAGATCTCTTTCCGGTTGACTCCTAATCCTAATCCTAATCTTAATCCTAATTCTAACCCGAACCCTTTCTTGTTGCAGTATGTTCGAGAGATTAGTGATCCATTGTAGCAGCTACACCAACTTAATACCTGTATCATTTGTTTTGGGCTTTTACGTGTCCATCGTGGTGGCCAGGTGGTGGCAACAGTTCATAAATGTACCCTGGCCAGATAGGTGAGTTATCCCTTTTGACCCCTTCACTTCTTACTTCGATGTCGTTATGATTCCCAGTAAAAACAAACGATAAAGAAATAAATAAAACAAGCCCAGTCATAGCCGTTCGTAGAATCCTGAGAAAGTTTCTTCTGGAAGAGCCTCGGGTCTCAGCCCAAGTCTTGTGAAGGAACGAATGAAAATTGGTGGGAGAGCAGGACCTGTACGGAAGCTTATGAAATGGATTGCGATGGCTATGAAACTGTCAGCCGGCTTAAGGCCCTTAAGCTGAGTCCATTTCTGTCTATTGCAAGAATTCGAACCAGGTATCCGGCTTGAGGATATATAAATCTGATTTGATGATATAGAAGTCGATATTTTGATGCTGTGTGTTTCCCAGTATAACAAGATTTTGGCTATGATTTCTTCCTTGTTTCACCTGCCACCATTTTCGGAAGCCTTTCTTTTTATAAACTAAGAAATAAGAAGAAAATAAAATAATGAATTCACAAATTGAATTTAGAAATCGGTTTATTGTATCTTCTGTTTGTTTCTTTAATTAATATTGTTAATTTTGTCTATTTCTTTAATTAATGTTGCTAATTTCAGAACACTGTTCATGACAATTACCTATCTGCACGGCCATGATGAAAGGGCCCGGATGTTCCGTAGAACACTGGCTCGTTATATGATCCTCGGTCTTATACTAATTTGCCGCTCCATAAGTGTAGCCGTCATGAAGCGCTTCCCAACCATGGAACACGTAATTGATGCAGGTAACTCTACTAGTACGCATGCCCACACGAGCCAAACAAAGCGCCTCGACGCAGTCATTCAGCCGGTTAGAATTAGCAGCCAAATCACCCTAAAATCACATCCTCCCTACATTCGATAATGTAAGCTTGAATACAATCATGTCTTTCAAAGCTAATAACACACAGAGTTACTTCCCTTTCCAATGGGAACATCGGGGTCAATGGGTTTCGTGTTTTTATCCTCAGTTTCCCTTCAATTATAACAAGCAATACTAAAATAAAGCATTCGGGATTCTCTGCTGTAGTCTCTAGCTTCAAGTTTGGGTGACACCGCCATCCTTTGAATAAATCGCCCTCAGTACATGACTAGTACACTCTGTATTCCCTTCCCCTTAAATTATTCTTTTATTATTTTACTCTTTCTCTCCTTCTATCTGTCTGTCTGTCTCTCTCTCTCTATCACTCTCTCTCTCGTCCATTCTTTCTCTCCCTCTCTCTCAATCACTCTCTCTCTCTCTCTCTCTCTCTCTCTCTCTCTTGTATTCT
>NC_069000.1:410935-417308 GCF_001194135.2 Octopus bimaculoides
TCTCTCTCTCTCTCTCTCTCTCTCTCTCTCTCTCTTGTATTCTCAGTTATATGGTGCAAATAAACAATTTATCAAAGACAATTACCTAAAAGATAATTAAATGTTATGCCAGCCAGTAGCTAATATCTAATGCGTTTCTGAAATTGTTTCAAGTACACACACACACACACACAAGCACATGCGCGCGCGCATATGTATGTATGTAGACATGGGTGTGTGTGTACACGTCAATTTGGGAAAATTCTTGATTCTTGAGATTATCTTCCTTTCTTAAGCGGCGCTGTTCTTAATTAGCATTTGGTAATTATGACATCCCGTAGAGACGGAGAAAATTTTAATAAATTAAGAATTTATTTTGTATAGTATTTGATGAACTTGTATTTGCCTGTATGTATGTGTGTGTGTGTGTGTATGTGTGTGTGTATGTATGTATGTATGTATGTATGTATGTATGTATGTATGTATTACATATGGTATTATTATAAAATGGCTCCATTATATCGACATTCAGCATAGCTAAAGTTCGGCCATTGTTGATGATAGGCTTGAATATTCGAAAGTAACTCAGTGCTCCATGTGCACATGTTTAATCTCGATATGAACAGGTTTCATGACCAAAGAAGAGGTTGAAATATGGGAAAGTGTTCAATGCAAGTACCACAAATTCTGGGTCCCGCTCACCTGGGCTAACAACGTATTAGTCACTGCTCGGCGAGAAGAACGAATTGAATCCGATTGGGGACTTCGTATGATTATACAGGTAAAGGGTCATCTTCACTTTCTTCTTTCCTTTTTTGCTATTGTTGTTGTTCTTTTTTCTCGTCTTCTTTTTCTTCCGCCCGTCTTGCCTCCTTTTTTTTATCGTTCCCCCCCCCCTTTCTCTCTTTCTATTTTTCCAATCTAAGCACAACGATCGTTATGTGAACAGGGATAAATCTGCAGATGAAAATCTGGGTTATCTCCCGTGTTCATTTCTCTGTCCGGAAACTATCCTTTTATGCTTTCGTGCTTTCTTCCGCAATACAAGAAGACTCTCGAACGAAACCCAAGACGGCCGGCAGAATGTCTTAACAGTGCTTGAAGCGTATCTAATTAACACATAATACATCAAACAAATTGTAAAGTGTTTTCTAACAGTTGATTGTATTACATATCCGAACTCTACCAGCGCATGGTAGCCAAGTGATGCAGACGCCTCTGCATTTTAAATTGATGTAATGATTACATTGTTCAGTTAAATGGAGTTGCATGAAACGATCGTACTGCTTTACCTCTGGATATCCTTGTTGCTTATTTTGATTTTAATTACCTTACTTTGAAATTGTATGGATAATACCGTACTAAATTCTGGTGCCTCAACTTAAGTACCATATTCACCTGAATCTCTCTATATATATAAATGGTTGCTTTTATGTTAAGTTATGATAATATGAATTTTACATTAAACTAAAGAATTACTCAATACTTTTTGTTTTGTCAAGTACATACTCTTTAATCTACAAAAGAATAAAATGAAGAATGACGGCAGTGACTTCGAAGTTTCGGCCTGTAAGAAGTCCGATGAGGATAAGAAGTCTAAAATTTCCAAGTTACTGTCACCAATCTTCTTGTAAAAGTATTGTGTGTGTATGTCTGTGAATATGTTTGTGTGTGAATATGCTTGTGTGTGTGTGTGTGTGTGTGTGTGTGTGTGTGTGTGTGTGTGTGTGTGTGTGTGTGTGTGTGTGTGTGTGTGTGTGTGTGTATGTGTGTGTACGCGTGCGTGTGTGTATGTATTGTTTATTTTAATCGTCGAGTAATTATACTTTCTTGATGTTTCTCCTTTGCCTGTTTCTTCCTCGCAGCAATTGTCCGACTTCCGTGACAAATGTTCCCTGTTATTCGTCTACGATTGGATAACCATTCCACTGGTCTATACACAGGTACACTAATATCTATTGAGATCTATGACATATGTTAATGACTGTCTCTCGGGGTTTCTATACAGGTGTGTCTATGCTTGTTTCTCGAGGTGTATAAAAGTGTGCGTCTATATGTGTTATATAAGTCTATTTCGTGTGTGCATAGAGCCGTATATTGATTTAACACACACACACACACACACACACACACACACACACACACACACACACACACACACACACACACACACACACACACACACATATACATATGCATATATATATTATACATGCTTATTTATATATATAGACGCATTGCATTATAAGACACGTGACACGCTAACGATTCCAGCTATTTCAGTTCTCCTGAAGCAGGATTAGAAAACTGAATTTGGAATCAAGGAAAGATAAGGGAGAAACGCTTAAAATTCCCATATTTTTTTCTTTCATGTAAAATGTTATATCTTGTTCTTACGTGAAGGGGTTCAATGATTAGATTCAGCCACATTCGCTTTTCGTTCTTTTCTTTGCCGTTTTCTTTGTTTCGTTCTTTCTTTTCACCCATCCTCTTTCCTTCTATATGTATATTTTGATATAAGCGTAACACACGAAAAAGACAAATGAGAACAAGCATAATAATATTAATAATAATAATAATAATAATAATAATAATAATAATAACAACTCTACAGAATTTATATATGGATTAATCCTATCATTAAGATCACTTAAGCTTCAATATGTGCTTTTTCTCTCCTGACACCAGAGGGACCAAACACAGGGATTAAACAAAGGGATCAAACATAGGGACATATACCTGGGAAAAAGAGAAATGAAAATATTTTAGATAATTAACGTTACTGATAAATGTGTGTATGTGTGAGGGGTGTGTGTTTATTTCGGTTTTGCCACTTACAAGACTTGTCGTCTTTCCTTCCATTTTGCAAATCGTCCACTGAATCGTTTGTGCAACTCTATAACACACGTTTTGCTTCTTTTCTTTTTCCTTCTTAAATCTAATAATTTGTTATATATATATATTTTGTTTCATTGTAGGTGGTCACATTGGCCGTGTATACATTTTTCGCCTCTTGTCTTGTCGCCCGTCAATACTTGGACCCGGAGAAGGGTTACGAAGGCTACGGGTACGACCTCTATGTTCCAGTGTTCACTTTATTACAATTCTTCTTCTACATGGGATGGCTAAAGGTAGGTCTGTTCTCCTTTCACTTTGCTGTGGCGTTAGGTTCGAACCTTGACCGAGTCAGTAGAATTGTGGCCTTAAGGTATACAGTTTCATCCAATTCGCTGCAGACGTAGCCGAGCAACGAAGCAGCTTATCTTGTTTGTGTGTGCCTTTATTATTATTATGATTCTTTCTTTTGCAATCGTTTGTGTGTGGGTTCGATCCTCGATCTCACGTAGAAGAATAATTACCTCTGTCCATTTTAATTTTAGCCTCTATATTGATGCTATATATATACTCTAGTTATGGGTTAACAAGGCAGCCAATGGCTTCTTGTGAAGAGATTTTCAGAATTGAAGCGAGTCACCTGGAAGTGTTGCTACTCGTCTCTGGCACGCTTGACTGGTGGTGAGGATCTCTTCACCTGAAACCATTGGTTGCCTTGTTAACCCAGAAGTAAAAAAAATATTTATCCCCCAATGCACTCACTCACACTGTTTGATATTAGCGTGCGTGTGTGTGTGTATGTGTGTGTGTATGTATGTAACCACTGAGCCATGCGCCTTCAAAATAATATATATATATATATATATATATATATATATATATATATATACACACACACACACACACACACACACATACATATATATCCCTACATTTACATACGTACGCGCGTGTGTGTGCGGGTGTGTGCATTGGAATAAGAAATCTGCTCTTAATTCTCGGATTTGCCTTCACGTTTCGCTTTTCTGTTCAGGTAGCCGAGCAACTGATTAATCCGTTTGGCGAAGACGACGATGATTACGACATCAACTGGTTACTTGACAGACACACAGCCGTAAGCACACCTCCACAAACACAACCCCTTTTTTTTTTACTACTATTTCTTTTTTATCTACACTCAATCAGTGTGTGTGTGTGTGTGTGTGTGTGTTTTAAAGTTATTGATCCTAAAAGGAACAGTTACTGCTGCTGCTGCTTATGTTGTTGATGTAATTGTTGTTGATAAACCTCTGAACATCGGATTGCTTGATCAGGGCTGACCTAGCACTAAACAACAACAGCAACAACAACCACGACCTTACAGTCTGACAGAACTGTTCGCCCATGGACTCAATCTGTCTTTTAGTAAGCCAAAGAAGAGGCCCCCACGTGGTCTGCTGGAAATAGCTGTCAAATCTCCCTCAAATTTCATATTGCCACATTAGAAAGGACGAACAGACTGGATCATGTGGTACTAACTAGATTTACCAGATACAAAGGCAGAATATGTTGAGCGTCGAAGAAATACATTGCGTCAATTGTTGTGGTTCTTTGCGCTCTGAGTTCGAATCACGGTGAGATCAACTTTATCTTTCATGCCTCCGGGTCGATAAATAAATTATCAGTTAAGTACTGGGTTGATCCATCGTTTTCAATCTGTCTACCTGTCTGTCTGACTTTCTGTCTGTCTCCCTCTCTTTCACACACACTCTTTCTCTTTGTCTCTCCGTCTCTTTCTGTCTCTGTCACTCTCTGTCTCTGTCTCTGTCTGTATATCTCTCTCTCTTTTTCTCTCTCTCACGTACACACACTCTTTCTCTCTCTCTCTCTCTCTCTCTCTCTCTCTCTCTCCCTCTCTCTCTCTCTCTCTCTCAGAATTGTCTTCCCTGCATTGTGAATGCTTCATTTTCCAGGTTTCTATGACACTTATTGACCAATGTTATGGCAAACACCCACCACTTATTAGAGACATGTACTGGAATGAAAACATCGAAGAGCTTCCTTATACAGAGGCATCGTACGCTTCGAAGAGACCGAACTTCTTGGGTTCTACATATAACATAGCGTAAGTTTGAAGATCTTGTGTCTTTACTTTGAACGATGTTTGCAGTTATGTGTCTTGGGAATGAAATGGAATTTGATGACGGTGGTTTACCGAGTTTCAACATTCATCTACACACCCACCTCACCGTCAAAAACAGCAGATCTGTTGAAGGGAGGAGAAGATATCAGACGGTCATTTCAGGATTCTTTGGTTCGTATCGTGACTTCGATGCTACTTTGTATCCATTACGAAGACACTCCAACCAATGAAACAGTGTCTATGTGGTCACTCGACCTGCTAGAAGAAGCAACCAAATCTTCCTTAAATCACATCCTACCGTATTTACTCTTGCTTTTAAGAAAAGACATTGTTAATTATAAGATAAATTATGATAAATTATATTTGGGAAAACGACGGAAGTATCACAGCTAGAATATCTTTGATCGTATGCGCAAAATGGTTGCCGGTGGGCTTCTGCGACACCGTTTAAGGGTCTGTCCCCTACTGTATCTTAACCACTGGACCAGCTTCCGTTGTTTGGCCCTCAACTGTGACGAGAGTGAAATTTTCCCCAGGATATGAAACGCTCATCAACCTCATAACACACATTACTCTGTCCATTTTACTGAAACTGAATTTGTTGATCAAGTTTTATTTGTTTAATGTTGATTGTTTTAATATTTTGTGTTTTTTTATTTATTTAATTGCAGTCGACCAAGTATTGAAGAACAAAGAATTGTCCATGATCTTGCTGAGGTCCCCACCCGTCGTAGCTCTATATCCAGTACTGTAGCTGGGTCTTTACTCAGCCTCTTTTCCAGACGACATTCAATGACGTAAGTGGACGAGGGTTGATAAATTAAGTACCAGTTGAATACTGGGGTCGATGTAATCGACTCGTCACCTCCCACCAAATTTCAGGCCTTGCGCCTTTAGTAGAAAGGATTATTATCAGCATCACGCAGTGGCTATGGACATGGCAACGAATTGGTTCAGCTTCCCCGTTCAGCCAAGGCTAATCACGTTTCCACATCTTTCTTGTACATTGCGTGGTCAAAAGAGAAGAGAATGGCTCCTATAATAGAAGTCAGGTCATGTCTGTTACACAGGGGGTAGAGTCACATTTTATTTCTTTATTGCCTACTGGGGTCTAAACACAGAGGGGACAAACAAGGACTGACAAAGAGATTGAGTCGATTACATCAACCCCAGTGATCAACTGGTACTTATTTAATCGACCCCCGAAAGGATGAAAGGCAAAGTCGACCTCGGAAGAATTTGAACTCAGAACGTAACGGCAGACGAAATACCGTAAGCATTTCGCCCGGCGTGCTAACGGTTCTGCCCGCTCGTCGGCAGGGTCACATTTTATCACATGTCGATGGGTGTGGCACTGTGGAAGGGGTTGGTGTGCCGCGTTGGTACATGCCACAGTTGATGGAGCGGCATTGCTCATTTGTTGAGTTTCATTGTCTT
>NC_069000.1:417803-419279 GCF_001194135.2 Octopus bimaculoides
ATGCACCCGAGACATAATTGCCTCGTTATCTGCTCAGAAGAACATTACCATTCTTAACGTCCAGCTTTCCGTCTCCTGCAGTAAACTTCACTTGCAACAAGATTGTCTGATTCCGCTGCCAAAAAGAGAAGACAGAGCGATGAGCGTTCCCAACGGTGGTGCACCCCTTCTGAACATACCCGGCATGGGGGTGCCATGCCCGAATCTCCGGTCTCCCGATCCAGACGCACCCACAAACATCATCACCAACTGGTCGTCAGATTCAGATCTGACCACACGATCGTCCGAAGAGCCGATAGAGCAACGCCAGCCAACTCAGGCGGACATCGAAGGACGCAGCGACTGCAAAAAAGCGAAAATACAGCGCAAGTTTAGTTTTCCAATCAACCTTCTTCGCCGGAGAGACACAAACAGAATGTCTGAAATACCATCGTCTATTTCGACCCAGGCTAACGGCAGTCGGGTGGATTCGAAACAAACGAGGTAGATAGATTTAATGCCATATTAGTTCTTTTTCTTTGCACCTGCATGAAGCCTCTCTCATTCACCGCATCACTAAATGCAGCATCTATGATATTCATGTCTATGTTAAAGTAGTTTATAAGAGCAGAAAGTCCTTATTTCTCTTCGAATCTTTCTACCATTTCCAAATATATTTATATGAAAAAAAAATGGGATTCTTCCCTGTAAATTATGGTCAACCCCCGTCACTTTCACTTTAATTAAGTCCATAACAAAACAACAATTGTTTAAAAAAAATCTATTCATTGATTAATAATATAAGGAATTATATATTAATTATATAATAATTGCAGCGTGGAAGGTGTTTATAAGCCATTTAAAATAACACACATGTATACAACTTGAACTGACGCCGCACATATCAGTACATAAACATACGTTCACATGTACATACATATGTACACACACACAAACACTTCTACACATTTACCCTACTATCTCAGCTAAAGCAAACCAAAGATGTAATACGTTCCGTCCCTCCTCAGCCAGTTTCTCTTGTTGTTTGAAGTCAGTGTTTATTCAGAATGACCTTATGCAACATGTCCTTCTCGTTCTAAAATGGTAGATTGTGGTTTGTGGTAGATTTGGCAGCTTTTTCTAGCCCATACAGGTTTACCTTGTTGTCTCACAACTCTGTACGAAGGTGGCTGTTGTCGATGGTCGTCGGCGGCAGATTCGCTTCACAACAAAATTATTTCGTCTTTCTGCTTTCTGTCTCTCCCATCTCTTTCATCTCTCTCTCTCACTCCTATTCTCTCCCCCCCCTCTCTCTCTCTCTCTCTACATATATATATATATATATACATTTACATGAAGCATGCACACACACACACACACAAATTCAAAAGCATTTTCATTCCTCCATTTTGCATAATGCTTACACCCTCTCTCTCCCTTCGCTCTCTCTCTCTCCTTTCTCTCTCTCTCTCTCTCTCTCTCTTTCTCTCTCTCTCC
>NC_069000.1:421585-423392 GCF_001194135.2 Octopus bimaculoides
GAGAGAGAGAGAGAGAGAGAATCGGCGTTAGGGTCAAAGAGAGACCAAGCGCTCTCTTCCAGCTTTGTCGTTCGGCTAATAAGGTCCTGCTGACAGAAGAGACCCGTTTATTCGGGACAAACACGCCGCAGTCACACACTTTCTGGTCAATTTAATGAAGTGGATCACATCCTTATCCAACTTGCCTTTCATGTTTTTGATGTCGATAAAATAAGGTACTAGTCAAGTACTGCTACCTTATGTAATCAACTAATCTTTTCCCTCTGAAAAAATTCTGATAGCCTCGGGTCGGGTCAACATTTGAAACAGTTTTGAAATAATAATAATAATAATAATAATAATAATAATAATAATAATAATAATATGTCCCAGGTTAACAAATGTTGCGTGAGAATATCTTGGAATCTTTACAGCTCATAGTATTGTTATATTCTGAAGCATGCCTATGTCTACCTTAGAGGTAATTTATAGAACTTCTTAGCTTTTCAGCTTGCTTATGCACAACGGCCATTTTCTATTGTTATTGTCAATAATTAAAACACTTTTGTCATTTTTTTTTAGAGGATAAATTTAAGTTTGCTATGTACGGTCGAGTAGTCGAGCTGTTTGTTAAAATTCCTGAGTATTTTCCCCAAGACATATTCCAAGACACTCGATGTACCGGAGAGATGTCTTCTTTTTTTTTATCTTTTGCAGCAGTTGAAATCTGAAGAGCAATCGTACATAGAAGAGCCTTACTACGTTATCTTGTCGCGAAGTAAATGTCGTCGCCGCTTCGAGGGGCGCCCTGATATATTATGTGGCATTATCCATAGGAAATGCTCTACTCAGGAGACATTCGTAGGAATGAATCTGAAATATCAATTTTATTCTACTGGCCACAGCCTTTCCTGTCTCGCAAACGTTGATGCTTCGTTTGCCCTTCACGGTGGTGGTGGTGGTGGTATTGCTTTTTTTTTTGTACAAGCTGTTCTAAGTCTCACCCAGAGACCTCAAGTAACAGCAAGTTGGACGTTTTACTATGGGTGTTATTTATGATTAGCAATGATGTATTGTAGGGGGAGGAGACTAGAATCTGAGAAGTAAGATTCTGTTAATTGTGCAACATTTCAGTTTTGAAGGTTTTAAGAGAATCCATTATTTTCAAGTTGACAATGTTTGTCTCAGTCTATGGCCAGTACTCACGAGAACCATTTTTCGTAGTTCTGGTACTTCTGAGTCTCCTGGTGTTTGGTCATAATGTTTAAGCTCACCATTTGCAATTGTTCCCAAAGTTTCGATGATCCCAAGTAAAGTTGTTCTTATATACTATATTTTAAAGACCTCTATTTCAAGGTCCTTATATTTATTTAACTTACCGAGTGCTTTTACCGAAACGCTGCAGTCTGCTAGGATTGACATATCTGTGAGTAGAGATGGTTTGTTGGTGTTCAAATAGGAATCCAAATCTACGGAATAGGATCCACTTCAAAAGCTGAACAAGTCTATCATTGTTATTGTTATTATAATTAATGTTATTAATGTTATTATTATTATTATTATTATTATTATTATTATTATTATTATTATTATTATTATTATTATTATTATTATATAATTTAACTTAACATCCGTTTCACAGAACCAAGGCGCAGCGACGCGGTGGTGTAGCGACGCGAAAAGCGCGGCCGAAGAGCGGTCAACAATATGTGGCCTTACCGCCGATTCTAGTGCAGAGGCCAGCGGTCAGGAAAAACAACCGGAGGATGACCGGTTGGCTGTCAGACTCGGACCTCAACGCCCAACGTCCGAGCGTGGAGGAGACGGT
>NC_069000.1:425592-426887 GCF_001194135.2 Octopus bimaculoides
AACAAATATTCAACTTTAATACAAACCGCATCAATCCCAGCAGCCTGGGAGAGGCTGGGAAGGCCTTGGACACTGTCCCCTACTCAGGCTCATTTAACCAGGGTTCCTATGTCACGTAAGCGACGGGGGGGGGCCACACTCCTCCCCCACCTTTCCCGCCCCACTAAACCGAACGCTGTTCGTTGCAAGATTACACAAGAGTGAATTGGAGCATCTAAAAGTAAAGTAGCTTGCCCAAGGAGATAATGCACATTCCCGGCCAGGAATCGAACTCGCAGCGTTTGCGGTTTCTCACAAGCTCTGTGGACGAAGGCATGAAATAGGAAAATGTGCATAAGACCCCATAAATTACGAGTTAATCCCTAAGGGGATGTGATGGAAGGCGATCCAGCAATGACCGTCCCATCTGTTTTAGGGGTTTGTAGGGTTACATTAGCCAAGGACTGCGAGAAAGCTGCGATTTGAAGGGCAGATTTGGCTACTATTTCCAGCGAATCGAGTGACGCACCTTCTTATCGTTTTCCTTTTATATTGCTGTTATCGCTGTTGCTGTTTAAACTCAGCATCCGGCGTTCCAGCCGTACCCATTCTGCCTTTTGTTCTGCTTGTATGTCTGATCTGATAAAGATTTGGCTGCTGTTTCTAGCGACCTCTCATATACTCACACCTCCCTCTTTAAATTTAGACAGAATCCATACTTAGCCACTGAATCTGCTAAAAATAGCAGCCATATCCCTCTCAAACCACTCGTTCTACCGTCAATAAATTAACCAGCAACCAATGAGGGGTGGGTTCCTCTATGCAGTTGCTCTGTGCATGGTCAAGTCATTCATTATAAAGTTTGCTTTGTAACCACTAGATCACAGGTTCGATCCTACTGTGAGATATCTTAACCCTTTAGCAGTCAGGTTACTCCATTAAATGTAATTCTTATCTATTCACAAAGTTTTCAATTAATCATGCATCGGCTTCTAGCTTCGATATGTCAATGATGCTGCTACAAATTTTGACAATGGCACTGTAGGATAGGTGTGAGAGACTGGATCAGGTCAGTGTGATCATAAAGCAAGCAGAATATTTAGGCCAGATGGGCGTGGCTGTGTGGTAAGAAGCTTGCTTCCTAACCATACGGTTTCGGGTTCACCCCTACTGCGTGGCACCTTGGGCAAGTGTCTTCTACCATAGCCCCGGGCCGACCAAACCGGTGCGAGTGGATTTGGTACATGGAAATTGAAACAAGCCCGTCATACACACACACACACACACACACACACACACACACACACACACACACA
>NC_069000.1:426897-427874 GCF_001194135.2 Octopus bimaculoides
ACACACACACACACACACACACACACACACACACACACACACACACTCACACAGGTATGTGTGTGTGTGTTTTTCCCTCACCACCGCTTGACAACCGGCGTTGGTGTGTTTACGTCTCCGTAACGGTTCGGCAAAAGAGCACGATACAGTAAGTGCCAAGCGTTAAAAAGTGCCGGCGTCAATTCGTTCGATTAAAGTTATTCAAGACGATGCCCCAGCATGGCCGCAGTCTAATCACTGAAACAAGTAAAGAAAAAAGAAACGGTAAAGACATGTTCGGTTTCAATGGTGAAGGATTCAATACATGTCTGCTAGCATCGAGTGGGAATGGAAGTGGGTGGGTGGAAACTGTTCGGAATCCGGTCGGGTGGATTGTACCTGTAGTTTAAAGATACAACCTTGTTCCACACTACGTCACACTGATTTTGTTTGGGAATTACGTAAAGGTTTAAGCATCTAAGGTATACTCAACCGCTCAGCGGTTGCTCGTTTCTGTTGATCCGACACTTGAACTGTCATCGTCGAAACTGACGATGGAGAATCCGTTGTGTATCGCTGCAGATGTTGGAATGGCGTGATGGTCATGGCTGGCCTTTGTTCACAGCGTTCTGCTCGGTGAAGAGTGACAACAACAACAACAACACTGTGATGGCTTCAATACTGTTGCTGTTTGGGGAACACTTCTATGTCAGCTCCTCTTACCACCACCACAGTCACCATAACCACCACTGCCATCACAGTTACCACCATCACTACCATCACCACCACTACCACTACTACTACCACTACTACTACCACTACTACTACTGCTGCTGCTGCTGCTACTTTTACTTCCACAAGAACTACCACCGAGACCACCACTGCAGTAGTTGCATCAGTTTTCTTTCTCTTTCTCTTTCTCTCCCTCTCTCCTTTCCACACACACACACACACTCTCTCTCTCTCTCTCTCTCTCTCTCTCTCTCTCTCTCTCTCTC
>NC_069000.1:428657-429567 GCF_001194135.2 Octopus bimaculoides
CTCAGACCACAGAACATCGAGAAATATATATATATTCCAAATGTAAACGTCACGTGAGCTTCAAGATTTCTGTCTTAAGGGTCAGGTAGTGATCCCTCGAAGTGAAATCTAGTAAATCACTGTGATTCTGCGCAATCCAGTTACTTTTGTAGGTACGTAATACAGATACAAGGGTCGCTGACACTTGTACAACCCCCGACTTCCCCACAGAAAAATAAGCAAAGTAAATGCAGACTGGAAGAAATGACTGAGATGTTATGTAATAGAGATTAAGATGTGACAAGTTGACAAGATAAGACAGGAACAGGACTCGATATTTGCAGGACCATGATTGGTTGAATAAAACAAGGAAAACAGTAAAGAAATCATTCGTTTAATTTCTCATACCTACACACACACACACACACACACACACACACACACACACACACACACACACACACACACACACACACACACACCTATACAAACACACACACCTATACAAACACACACACCTATACAAACACACGCATACATCAACATAAATATGAGTCTGTGTATGTTTGCATGTATAGATGGGTCGATAATGTTTACAACACTAACTCATAACTGAATGTGTATGTGTGTGTGTATCTATATACACTCACACACACACATACTAGCATACCCGTGTCGTCAAAAATGCCGACAGTTTTATTAATGATAAAAAATGGCACAGAAGCACAATGATAGAAACCACTGCTAAGAGTCAGCAATCTAGTAAGAATATGTACAAAGACAGAACTGAAGTGCTTGAAGAATCGGATATAGTTGTACGGTTTCGGCTGATAGTATCGTCTGCATATGTGTGCGCGTCTGTAAAGACACACACATGTATATATGCACATATACGTATAGGCATATATATATATATATATATATATATATA
>NC_069000.1:430519-438993 GCF_001194135.2 Octopus bimaculoides
TCCAGACCTACACTAATACACACACACACACACACACACTATTATACCACTCTACCTTTAAAACACGAACCAACGAGGAAGCCACTGTGTGTGCACCCGAACCTGCTAGAAATAGCAACTGAATATCCCTCAAATCACAATGTTTTCTCTTTAAGGTAAATAGAATCCGTTAAATAACGCGATCCTGGGTCTCCTATTGTTCGAGAAAAACGGAAGAGTCACGGATGGAATGTCTTAGATCAGGTTTCCCTAACAACCAGACCGCATAGAAAGAAGAAGTCTATTAGCAAAGTGTTTTGGCATTAAACATGTAATATATTTGTTGCTGGGGGTGGGGCCAGCAAAAGAGATCGATAGGTTTAGAACAAGGGTTTAAAAAAAATAAAAGAAGTGTTGGAGTCGATCCCTTCGGTTAAAATTCTTCAAGATGGTGCCCCAGCATGGCCACAGTCCAGACCTTGGTCCCTCTTCGCCCAAGTTGAAAGAAAACATCAGGAGGCTGTGACAGGAATCATGGATACGTTCACTTTGAAAGACTATTATGGGATCTTCACAAAGTGAACGAAGCCCTACAACAAATACGTCGAAAGCAGACGATCTTACTTTGAAGGAGATTAGAGTTTTGGGACTGGGGGGAGATTAATAAGTCCCCCCCCCCCCACTGAAAAAGTCTCAAAACCTCTGGAATACACTTGGTATATTATATATATACACACACATATACATATATACATATACATATATATATACATGTGCACATGTAGACATATATTTGCGGGTTTATATATTGGTGCAGAATATTAATAAAATTCAGTAAAAACACAAAAATGAATCAAAATTTGGAGCTGGTCTTGTTTTTCTTTTATTAACTTTTAAAATGGTTTCATCAACAGTTCTAAGCAATAAGGACGAGTCCAAATCCCGGAACTGTTTTAATGAACCATGGCAGGAACAATGACATATTCTTTATGGCACCTTGTACACTTGCGTATATATTATTCTTTAGAAAGAATGTTATTGATTGTGACTTCGAAGTCACTATCTATAATATTCTTGTTAAAGAATAATAAGTTTGTACTCTACAAAAGTAAAGATGTAACTCATCAGATTAATGCGAAATCGTTTCTCTTATAACAGAACATAAAAACAGACATTGTGTGTGTGTGTGTGTGTGTGTGTGTGTGTGTGGTAATCTTCAGCGTTTCAGTGTTCTCTATTTCTACATGCAAGATTAATGATTTTTACCTTATTCATCCAATTACCGATTAATTAATTCGCCCAACAGAGCTAAAGGTGTCCCATGGCCAACAGACTTCGTTCGTTACATCGACATCTTTGCCATCTTCTATCAAAACCGTCGCTTACTAAACCTTCCGCCTGATATCTCTTTCTACAGAAATTTAGCTGATTATTTATCTTATTTTCAGTGCAAATACTGATTTTCTAACATAAATACGATGCCACGAGTTTGTATATTATTACGACCTCCGTTAATTGATTTGTAGTTTATTTGATCGATTCTAGAAAGTTGAAACGTAAAAGATGGCTTCGGCAGGATTTGAACTCAGAGTATTAAATGCCGAAACTATATACCGTCGTTCTCTGATAACTTTAATTGAATGTATAAATAGAATTTATAATATATTATTTTTCTGCCTTTTTTATCGCCAAAAATCAATAATATTTTTGGTTTGCTATTGTTTCGATACGCCTCATCAAATAGGAATAGTCGTTGTTATCGACACGGCTCTTGAAATAAGGATACTTTTTATAAGAGTCATTGTTATCTTCATCGACGAACTGAACATGTTTTTCTGTTTCGAAACGTTGTTTCAGTGCCATGAACGACTGGCGACCAAAAGACTCACTTTCCCGTTCAACTTCATTCTCTGCATCACTTTCATCCGGGACTTCTGTTACAAAGGGTTTTTCATCGAATGATTGCAATTTGCTCTGACATTTCAGTTTGTTTAAAATATCTTCTTGGATTCCTTCTGAATTTGGGTCTTTCAAAAAGACGTATTTCGTATTTACACGTGGGTTAATATCAGCAGCAGACGATTGGAAATACTCCGCCATAGTTTCGTATGGAATTTCATTTGGATCTCCATTCTTTCTGATCAAACGTTGTTGTGATATATTTATCACATCTCTTTTGCAAGTTTCACCATCAAAAATGTCACGACTAAGCGGAATTTGAGCGGTATTGGAGTAAATTCTATTTTCAGGAACAAATTAGGGTTTAAACATGTTATATCTTTGAAATTCTCTTTCTTTTTCCCATGGAGTTACCATATCAATTGGTTGTTCAACCGATGTTTTAAAAAATCTCTCATGTACTCCTGGGACAGTGAAAGATGGCGGCTCACTAAAATCTTCTCGAACATTCCTTTCTCTTCTTATCGTCTCAACTATTACTTCGGGATGTGATTGAAGAATAGGATGTTCTTCTCGTTGTTGTTGTTGTTGTGTTTGGTGTGTTTGTTGATGTCTGACAGGAACGTCCAAAGATCTGTTGACATAATCATGCAGAGATGCATTACTTAGCTTTATGTTCTTTCCGTAATCGTCTTCCTTCTTTTCCATATACTTCGCTGAACTTTTAAGAGTGACACCTTCATCAAGGGTTATGACGTCACTCCGGCGATTGCGTAAAACCACGACAGGTGGGCGAGATGACAAGGTTTCTTGAACAAATGCTTCGTCTCTTATTTGGGATTTTAGTTTATTCTCTTCTAAATCCGTTATGTACGTCTGAAAGGGATCGACCAGCCTGCCATGGCTGTCAACGTAATTTTCTTGAAAGTCCATTGAGTAATTCGACATGTCTATATTTTCTTCAAGAACCTTGAGAAGACGCATCAGCATCAAAGACCGAGCAGTCTGATGGGAGTCGCCAAAGTTATTTCTTGTTTGGTTCGATGACGCAAAAGTGGAATTCGTCAAAGACTTCTCTTTCTTCTCCGGTATCAGGGACGCTATTTTAAGATTGGATTTTTTTGGCAGAACGTTGAAATTGGGAATTGTTTTCTGCAAATAAGTAAAATATTCTTCTTCAATTTTATCAATATCGGTTTCATTATTAAAGTTAGAACTATAAGGATCCGCCGAGATCTCTTGGAGGCTGATTGCGTCATGGCAATAAATGGGCTGACTTAAACCAAAATTATTCTGATGCTTCCTCCTTTGATAGTTGGAGAACTCAAAATGTGTCCGCGGTTCCACGTCATTCTGGTTCCAGTGGTAATTGTCATCGTCAGCATCGTTAATGAAATCCCACTCATAATCTCGTGTTGGATTTGATAACTTCATTCGGTGTGTAGGGAATCTACAATATTCTTGCGTTGGGAATCGTGTGGGCTGCGTATAACAGTTACAACCACACGGGTTCATTCGAAAAGGTGGGCAATTTTGCCTGAAAGGGTTATTAATAAAATTCGGGAACCCAGTTGGAAAAGGAGGTCGATTTGGAGTATATTTATGAAAATTGTTATATCTTTGTAAATGAGGGTTTAAAAATGGGTTTAAAAACGATTTGCGAGGAACAAACGAAAAGTTCGATTGTTGTGGATAATTTTTTTGAGAGTGAAGCATGTCCGAGTGTAATGGTGTCTGTTGTCGTAAGGAAATTTCTCCATCATGTCTCGGGACTCGGATTAACGCAAGAGAATTTTCTGCGAGATCCTTGCTGTCTTCTGTCATTAGAGAGCTTTCTAAAGGTTCCGCATGGCTTCTTCTTTTACTGCAGAAATTTATCTGATTGTTCATTTTATCTTCCGTGCAACTGGTTGGTATTTCATGAAAAGACTGCGGCCGCAAAATCCTGCCGCCATCATAAGTCAGAAGAAGAGTTCGATCGTCATCATCGTCATGGAAATATGGCATATTTCTTGTCCGTCTGTTAACATTTTCACGTTTCATTTCAAATTGTTGTGGTGCGAATCGTTTAGAAACATCATACTGTTGCATTGATTCTGGAAAAGACAAATTACGGCCATTTAACATGTTGCATCTGTTCAAATATGGCGGCAATTGTTGAGATTCTTGTGAATCAAAATCTGGCACATAAGATGGCAACATTGCTTCTTTGTATGGAGAGCTCGTGTTTTCACCTGACTTTCTTATTTCTTGGTTACTGTTCCATGTAATATATGTTATATGTTATAATCATCTGCTGCCCTCTGTAGTTTCCTTTGTTCTCCAAGTCTTTTCAGCATCTTTTCTAGAGAAAGAGAAAAAGAAGAAAATACAGAATTTACAAATATTATTCCCACCTGACATTATTTTGTTGTTGTCATTTGATCCTAGGTTGCCCACCCCCTGTTGACCAAAGGCATTTCACCCATGACTATCTCGGCCCTTTCTCCAGACACAGTGCACCCCGAATCCCTTTATCCAATGTGCCCTTCCTTAAGTGTAATTGGAAAGAGGCTTAGTCGCTGTTTCTAGCCGGTGGAGCGACCACGTAGTGGATTTCTCGTTGATTTGGCAGAATTATCGACAAAGTAGCTGCGGCATCTAGTTGCGGCTCTCCGCGTTCTGTGTTCAAACCTTGTTCGGATTCGTTTTCAGTGAAAAACATCATTAAAATAATGAAGCAGTAAAATACGAGAGATTCATAAATTTTTTCCATAAAGCAGACGAGATGTAAATGGTGACGTAATAGAATTATAATGGAAGACAAGAGACTACTTTGGAGTGGAATTCCTCAAAGAATCTATAGATAGTGCTTCCTCGTACTCGATCGATTCGTTTTGCAAGGAGTAGCAGCCAAACCTCCTTTCAATCACATCATACCGTGTTACAAAGGAAGGACACGTCAGATAATGCAGGCGAAATATTCACTGCTTGACGGTCCTTGACTATCGATCTACTATTCAAAAGCTGAGCTGGGATTAAACAACAACAACAACAACAGTGATAAATCCTTTCTGCTTTAGGCACAAAGCCAGCAATTTAGGGGACGCGGGATGCGGGGAGTTAGTCGATTACATCGACCCCCAACGCTCAATTGGTACTTATTTCATCGACCCTCGAAAGGATGAAAGGCAAAATCTACCTCGATGGAATTTGAACTCAGAACGTAAAGACGGGCGAAATGCAGTATTCAATGAAAAGGAAGGGAAATGACTACAAAGGTTTACTTTGACCACTGAGCATGTACCACTGTGCTGTGCCTTGCAGCGATCCAGCCTCTGAAAACGGGTCCGGACGCCGCCTGCTCTCAGGACGCTTTCTAAGTAGCGATGGTCGACCCTATCGAATGCGTTGGATTGATTCAAATTGATCAAGCACCCCCACCCCCAACAGCAGTTTAACAAAGTAGACAAAATGCGATGAAGTGTAATATTTTTGTTGCGGGAATATTAATGAACTGACTAGATTACACTTGTCGTTTAACCCTAGGTAAGCCGTGACCGGGTAAACTTCTATTCAATGTTAATCCGATGTTGACCAGTTCTTTTTATTTACCGAGGATTGATAAGATTTCACTCGGGTGGGTTGGTTTTTACACAATATCCACCCTGATCAGGCAGATTATTTTGTAATCAGGTGACCTTGTCGGTAGTGAAACAGCTCACAGCGACAAAGTTAAACAGATTTGATTATAAGGTTTTTAATCTAAATCAGTGATCTCTTTCCCACCGACAAGGAGGGCGAATCTGTTGCCTTCTTGGGCTGGGGATTGAAATAGAGAAGAGGAGTGCTAGAAGGCTAGGGAGTGGAAGAGGGTAGCGGCGTGAGAAAGGTAAAAAGAATGAAGATTGTCTGTTGTTTGTATATGGCTACTTGTGTTGAACGCAGAGATAGCGGAATCTTATTTAATTACTAATATGAAAAAAAGAAAGAAACACATATAGCTGCGATCACATGATTTCTATAAAGACAACCTTGACACAACCGAATAATACGTTTGTCATTCAAGTGATTTCTGTGGTCCGTTATCTGCAAACAAACCCTTCACAATGGAGCTGATTTGCCCCAAAAAGTGTTTTCCAACGAATCTATGAAATCTTTAAGATTAGAAGAACTCTTGGAAAAAAAGAATCGTTCTGACAAGGCAAATGCAAATTTATCTTATTTTAAAGAATTTCAAAATCGATTTTGCAAACGTTGTTAAATATGTTTACATCTGCCAGAAAAGGATGACTTACGTGTTTCTTAATTTTATGACTGATTACTAAATCCAGCAAGGCCCACAGAATTGGTAAAACATTAATTCTACCAACTGTTGGCAAAGTTCGACATATCTTATTGCTCAAAACAGAGACTCGTTTCATTAAAAACAGTCACAAATTGAGAAAATGATCACCTCAAAGACACATTCTTAGAGGCTTGTCCAGTTTTAGTAAGAATTGTATTTAATCGACTCTATTTGGGACCGAAACCTTATTGTTTGCTTACTTTTAAGTTATAAAAGAAAAGAAAATAACTCAGGTCTTTTTATGTGCCAGACATTTTGTAAGAACTGCGAGAGAAGGATCGGATCCATGTTTCTTGTAAAAGACTTTTATTTATTCTTGTTTACTCTAGGCACAAGGCCCGAAACCATTGTGTGTGTGTGTACACGCGCATATATATGTATGTATGTATGAATATATGTATATATGTATGTATAAATATATATACACACACACATATGTACATACATATATATAATATAAGTATGTGGGTTTATGTATGCATGTATAGATGAGAAATGATAAACACAGGTAAGCAAACAAACAAACAAACAAACAAACAAACCTAAAGAGAAATCATATCGACAGACATGGAAACAGATTGAAGCCGGAACGAAATACTATTTTCTTTCCTCAAATAATTCGCCACAGAAACCTTCTCGCCTTGGTTGAGTCGCTATGTAACAGCAATGAAAACAACAAGAGGAACACTACTCACCAACGGCTGTCTGTGCTACAGGTTCGTGTCATCACAGAGCGTCGTCACTCTGGGCTTCGGGTTGACGTCTTCGCGCGACAGCTGCCACTGAAATAACCGAATCACCGCACCATTCCACCCATACACATCACCTCCTCTGCCTGCCACACTTCTATTCTCGTCTTTAATTTACATTCCTAATCTCTTTAAAATTCATTATTTCATCATCATCATCATCATCATCATCATCAGCTTCTTCTTCTTCTTCTTCTTCTTCTTCTTCTTCTTCTTCTTCTTCCGAAATCGCCCCCGCCTCCAACGGCAACCTCGACAGCGACGACAGCAACGTCTAATGCGACTCCCCTGTTGTTCCCGCCTCTCCCTCCTCCTCCTCTTTAGTTCTTCTTCAGCCCTCACCTTCACCACCGCCACTGCATCACATTCATCAGCAACATCATCATCATCATCATCATGAACAGCATCAACAATAACATCGACTGGCTAAAAATAGCGAAAGATCCCTCAAGTCACGCGTTAGCGTTTAAAATTCAAGGCCATTTTGGATGATGTGGTCCAAAGTTCTCCCGCCATTGCTGGAATGTCTTTGATCAAAATTCTCAGAGTTTGTCTGGGATTAAACAATTGCAGCAACAATAACAGGAACAAGTCAGCGAGAGAGCGACTGCGGGATGGCTACGTCTTTGTCACTTATGATAAAGCCTTCACTCTCTGCCTTTAGCCCTGAGTTCCGTAGCCATTGATGGGTTTGCTTCTGGTCCACATCAGCTTGTTTGTTACGGGCCACATATTGGCCATGCAGAGGTTTTTATTCCCAGCCAATTGTTCAAACGTATTTTGCTTTGCTATTGATTTCACCTTCTTTGCAACTGCAGTTGCTGCACTTCTCTCGTTCTGTTCAACCTGGGTATTATGCATAAACTCACTTGAAAATATTTTGCCCTCCTTCATAACAGAATGAAGTTTCTTACGTCTTTTATGGTTTTCAACAAGCTTTAGCATCCAGTCGTTAGATGTTTCAAGATATTTTGCCAGTCCAATTGTGGTGGTTTTATTGGAGATTTCAAATTGGATCAAACCTCGACCTCCGTGAGCTCTGGGTAGGTAAAGACGATCTGCGTCTGCCTTTCGGTGGTGCATCTTATTGTAAGTCAGCAGCTTACGGATTTTCCTGTCAATCCTCCTTGTTTCGCTCATATTCCAGTTCAACACATTGAAACTGCAAATAAGAACAGGAACTGCTGAGGAATTTATAGCTAACACCTTCTTACGTGCATTGCTTTTCCTCTTTTCGGAGTCGATAAATTAAGTACCAATTATGTACTGGGGAACCGATGTAATCGACTAACCCCCGTCTCGCGAGAGAGAAAGGATTATTATTATTCGTTAGTGTCGCAAAAATGCTTTGCAGTATTTCTTTCGGGTGTTTATGTTCAAAGTTCGAATCCCACTGACGTCAGCATTATCTTCTTTTCTTTTGACGACGATGAAACAGAGAACATGTCGACGACGGAGATCGATAGAATCGGCAGCCCCCTCCTCAGGACACAAGCCTTGCACCTATGTGAGAAATAATT
>NC_069000.1:441975-444497 GCF_001194135.2 Octopus bimaculoides
AGGTTTGTTTGTTTGCATGTTTGCTTGTTTGTTTGTTGGTTCAGTAATTTCAAACAGTTCCATTGCCTTCCATTCACTGTGCATTCGATTTTTTGTACTCCCTGGTAGGCCTGGCATTCGCACTGGGGTGCCCCGGCAGTAACACTACATAACCATCATGTTTACTTGTTTACTCCACTTATGGGGATGCTTTGGTCTTCCGCTACAATTAAAAATCCTTCAGTCTCTACTTTGAGTCCTGAGCTTCTCAACCATTGCTGGAATTTTTCTCTGTCTATTTCTTTTGCATTTAGTTTAGCCCAGTATTTACCATGTAGGGGCTTTTCTTGCCATTCTTCTTCTTCTTCTTCTTCTTCTTCTTCTTCTTCTTCTTCTTCTTCTTCTTCTTCTACTACTACTTTTTCTTCTTCTTCTTCCCTAGATCACTGAAAAGCAATACAATGTAGTAAGAACGTGCAGCGGCGTGTTGGCTGCACCGTGCAAAAAGATTCTGCAAGCATTCAACATCAACTGGTCACAGACCAAATGGTCGGATCTAATGAAACCTTTGTATTCCGGTTTAGCTACTTACCTGTACCTGCAACTGCGGGGAAAACCGATTGCCGGTGACGTGACCAGCCAAGAAAGCGTTTGGCGACATTACTTCCATCCAGGAGCCACCAGTAACAACAAGTTCAGAGAAGCAGCCAGTCGAGTGTCAGTCAGTAAGTCTGTTTGTGTA
Organism: Octopus bimaculoides; assembly: GCF_001194135.2. Taxonomy (NCBI): domain Eukaryota; kingdom Metazoa; phylum Mollusca; class Cephalopoda; order Octopoda; family Octopodidae; genus Octopus; species Octopus bimaculoides. The sequence goes on from NC_069000.1 coordinate 442,697, forward strand.
TCTATCTGTATGTATGCACGTATGTGTGTATGTATGTGTATTATGTGTACATGTATGTATGTATGTATGCATGTGTGTATGTATGCATGTGTGTATGTATGCATGCATGCATGCTTTCTTTCTCTTTTTAATTTACAATAAACTTTCACCGGTCATCCGCTTGGAAGCAAGATTGTGAAAGAAAGCATTTTGTTTCATTCGTCATCCTTTAAATCTTAAGGATCTTTATGGTCCCAGATATTGTGATCGTTTGTAGTGTACGAATTAAGGATTTGCTTTCCCTCCCCAAGAACCCAAGTTCAGCCATAGTTTGCTCCTGGCCGGATGGTATGGATCCTGTTTCCCCAATAATAAAAGGGATGAAGCTGAAAGTGTTTCTTGGGGACAGGATTCGCAAACTCCTCATTACTGATGCACAGATGTCCCTTTTGTATGTATGTATGTATGTATGTATGTGGGTTAGAGAGAGAAAAATAGGGGTGCACTGACAAACTGAGAGATAAATTTTGAGTGAGGAGAACAGAGAGAGAGAGAGAGAGATGTTATTATGGAATGGAATGCCAATGTAGCGTCGTATCCCCGCCACCCGCCGCCGCCACACACACACACCACACACTTTTTTCTCATTGTCTGACACACGAATCGTCTTATTTCAGGCTGTGAGAAGCCGACAGATCTTGTATTTCTTCTGGATGAATCGGGAAGTGTTGGACAAGCCAACTACAACAAAGTCAAGCAGTTTCTGGAGAAATCCATCATCCGGCTGCCAATATCTCCCAGCCAGTTCCGTGTGTCTGTCACCACTTTTAGCAATTCGGCCAAAGTGCTCTTTTACTTGAATGCTTTCACCAGCAAAAATCCGATGATACAGAAGATCCGATCGATGGGATACAATGGCGGAGGCACAGAAACTTCCACCGGAATCAACGCTGTGGTCAACGATGTTTTCAGCCTGAATAATGGTGCCAAACTCATGAAGGACGCCCCCAGGGTTCTGGTTCTTGTTACAGATGGTAAGTTGCAACTTACCTAGCCTTAACCACAACACCGACAAAAATGCATTAATTTTGTTGTCTTTATTAATTCTTAACTTTTAATTTCCATTTATCACTTCCTTGTTTTAGTCATTGGATTGCGGTCATACTGAAGGGTCTTAGCTTGAAGGGTCTTAGCTTGAAGGGTCTTAACTTGAAGGGTCTTAACTTGAAGGGTCTTAGAACTTGTGATCCGCCCGCGGACCCTTGTTTGGAAATTTTTGCCCGCCGCATTTTCAAATCCCTGATTTAGGCAGAAGGTTAGCAATTTGAAGGGGAAGGGACTTATTCGATGAAATCGATCCCTACTACGTGTAAATCTTGTATATATATGTGTATAATTCGATATACATTAATAAACATAAGTTTAACACATTAAATGAACATCTTCATCAACGCTTAAATCATCGACAATTATTATTTTTATCCCTTTTAATTCAATCCATCTTCCCAAATTACGTCTCAGTTAACATTGCTGCTTTTTTTTTTCTTTCTTTCTTTGTTCTCTGCACAGGTCAATCAAATAACCGGGCTCAGACAGTAGCAGCTGCCAATATCGCCAAACAACAGGGAATTGAAATCTTTTCTGTCGGAGTTGGCAGTAATGTGGACAACGATGAACTGTTACAGGTGGCCGAAACGTGTAGTCGAGTTTTCTCCCTTGCTACTTTCGACGACATGGACAACTTTCTTCACGAGTTGATTAAAAATGCTTGCGGCGGTTCGTATGGAGACATAACAATGATTTTTGTCACTTCCTTAACTTC
>NC_069000.1:444636-450716 GCF_001194135.2 Octopus bimaculoides
ATATATATATATATACATATACATATAGCGGAGGCTTAGTGGTTAAGGGTGTTACACTTATGATCGTAAGGCTGTGTTCTTAAGTAAATACTTCATGAGGGTTGGGGATACATACGCCACTGAATCCAAGGAAACAGACACTTATGAGCAAGACCTTTCTTGTTTTCTTTTTATATGCTTTTAATCTAATCCAGTTGATTACATAATTTCCTGTTCCTTTGTCAATTTCATTTCATATTCCACTCTGTACTCGATTACTGCTTTAGTCTGAAGTATTCGTCTATTTAGGTCTAAGACCAAATTATTATAATCGCTATACCTAAGCGAAATAACTATGTACGCATGCATGTATGTATGTACGTATGTATGTATATTCGAGTACCAATTCAATGCGGTTTATGAACCACGTCCGCTGCACTGATGCTTTCGTGTTTGTTCTTTTACAGCTAAATCTACAATTGAAATTCCTGATATTCCGAGCAATTCCACGAACTCAACTATAAAAGATACAGAAATTAAAAGAAATGTTCCAGAGAATGGTACAAACATTGGTGTCAAAGTGTCACCGAAGGGCAACGGAACAACAATTGTGGCAAGTATATGTTACCATATTTAAAGAAAGGATCGTTACATATGCGTTACCATACTTAATGTATCCGGTACATCAGCTGTTAATTATCTTTTAATAAGGTCCAGTGGCTGTTCCCGACACCTGTGCCTCAACAGACCTTGAGAGTATATATATCGCTGACAGGGGTGTAAGTGGGAATCGGCTGCTATTTCTAGCTGGACGAGATTTGGAAGTTCCAGCGCGTAGAGGACGGTTATCCACCGCCAATGATATAAACTCGAATGCCTATATGCACCACGAGTCCATATGAGAGGCTCTCTCGAAGTAAATAGCACAGTATTATGTATTCTAACACAATCTGTTTTAGGCGGAAGATGACTAATATTGTGTATAACAACAGTGGCCAAACTGCGGCTCGCGAGCCGCATACTTCCTTCAAGGCTACTGTGTGTCACTCGCGAGATATTAGTTTCCAAGGCTGTTTTTCTACCTGAAACAGTTTTACCGACCAATCGGCCGTATTTCGAGAGAAGTCCTGAGAAAACAACGACTCAACGCATCGATAGCAATCAATCCACTTCAGGCAGCAAAACAATGTGACAATAGTCTCCTTTTGAGGCAACTCTTGACCGTAAAAAATACATTCGGTTTTTTCAATCAAATATGTTGGCAATTCCTGGTCTGTATTATTATGCCTGTTCCGATACATTCGAAAGTTACGCTTTCAAAAGTAAATAACCTCGCTTTGAGCACAATTGCAATTCTTATTTGTTGGCATCAGACAGGCAGACCGTAACGTGGCAAACTTCTTTAACCATTCGATCATATTATTGATTTGTTAATAACATCAATCCATCACCTTGTTTATTATCATAAAAATTAATCAAAACATAGAAAGAGGCAAACTTGTGAATGTGCTTAAATCTAAACATCAAAATGAAAAAGAAAAACAATATAATTTATAAAATGAAGAAATGTTCTTTATTTGCTTTTTGCTTTTGTTACTTTTTTTTTCTTTTGCTATTTTTAATCCTATTTGAAACCAGGTTGAAACTAATTGTTCAGTGGTCAAGATCTTTGGGTCGTATAATGATTCGAACCCAAGTGAATCAGTGTTCGAGATTACAGGAACTGCTGCTGATGGCCGACCCATGGTGTTGTTCGTAAAGGCCGACAAACATGGTCGACCCCTCTATCTGACGTTCGAAGCGAGCAAAGTGAACACCTCCCAAAAATTTTGTTTCAACGAAAGCAATTTCCATGTGAAGTTCCATAAAGGAAAACCAAAAGGTAAACAGATTTCCCAGGATTTATTTTCAGGAATACAAATAACTCGACTTTTTTTTCAAAAAAAAAAAAAATAATAATAATACAATTCTTTGCTATTCAACTTCCCGAGGTCGATAAAATAAGGAACCTGTCAAGTAGAGGGTACCTCCTAAATTTCCAGTGGAGTTGTTCCTACCTTAGAAATTATTATTATTTACAGCTTTATGTTCTAAGTTCAAATCCCACATAGATGAAGTGAAACTTTTTTTTCTTTCAGGGGACCCAATACAATCATGTACAAGTGTGCATACTGAGTTGATTCGATCGTCTAACCCCTTTCTTCAAAGATTTAACCTTATAACAATGTTAGAAATGATTATTTACAGACTTTTACATTCTCAATTCAAATCCAGCCGAAGTCAACTTGGATTTTCTATGTTTTGAGGCGCGAAAGAAAAAAAATAAAGTACCAGTGGTGTATTGGTGTCGATTTGAATAGATTTCAAAATTTCGTCACTCTTTTCTTTGCAGTTTCCCAAGTCGTCTGCATTGAAAACGGCGTGATTCGAAACTGTACCGTTGTGGATATAATTACGAGCAAATGGTCAAATAAACTCTGTCCACGTAAGTAATTATTTTTTTAAAACCAAGACGAACCTCTGGGGCAGCGTCTAGCTTGTAGCAAAATGATAGCTAAATCTTCCTCAAAGAATATCGGCTTTAACAAAATTTTAAAAAATGGTTATGTTAGATAATGTGATACAACATTCTCGATCCTGAAAAGCAGAAACGACAGGCAGTAACTGCTGCAGTCTTCAAGTTATCCAAGTGGTTGTTTTAACATAATGTCTCTAAAACGAACTGACTGAGGTCTGAAGCAAGGCTGATAACATGTGGACCATGTGGGCTTCGGACTTTTTCAAAAGATATTTTCCCATTTAATGAATTTATGGCCCATTGAACAGTTGGTAACTTTTAGATAGTCGTCTGTTATTAACATTTGTTTAATTTTGCTTAGGAAAGCACTGTTTGAGATGGAAATGGTGAGTGGAAGATACAAAGGAATATTTTTTGAATATAAGAAATGATGTGCGAGAGAGTGATGGGTAAAGACAAAGCTGATAATCAAAAGCGGGCGATTATAGGCAGAAGTTGCTGGTCTAACTTCTGTGGTGATGGTAGTGGACGGGTGAGGGGAATGTCACTAAACTCATCGATAATTCCATAAATGACCTCTCATACTTGAAAACTTATCTAATTTCAGCGACAGACGTCATAGTTGGAAGCAGCAACCCTTGTACACCAGACAAGCTAAGAAACAAGGAACTGATATTTCCTTATCCCCATGACAACACCAAATATCTCAAGTGTGACTTAAAGGGAAGAGTTTATGTAATTACCTGTCCACCTGGCCTTCACTATCATCCAATCAGGCAGAACTGCGGTGACGACCATGTTACCAACCCGAAGAGAATCATGTCGCCAAAACATTCCAATCTTTGCACTTACGACAACATCAGGCAAAACCTTTGGTACTTCCCTTACCCTGCCAACAAGCTTTTCTTTGTTGAGTGTGATGTATGGGGTCGTGCCTGGGTCGTACCTTGTCCACCACAAACAGAATGGGTGTCATCTGTTTCGCGCTGTGTCTCCAACATAAAGACGACACCAAGCTCTTTACTAAATCCATGCCGTCTCGGGGAAATTGCCAAAGGAAGAGTTTATTATCCTTATCCGCATAATTCTCATCGATACATTCACTGCGATGACAACGCTAATCCATGGGTGCAGTTCTGCCCTCCTAAGAAAGTTTTTGACATGACATCAAAAATATGCGTTTCATCAGGAAGCACATAACAAGTAGATTTAGGGTTTCAAATCAGTCTCCAAACTTTTATAGAGACAAAATATTAGCCTGGGCGACAAACCTTGCTCAACTGATTTCCTAGTTTTCTGCATTTTAAGTGTTGCTCTTTATATATCTCATACCAAAGTATATAGTAACAATATTGATTATTTGCGTTATAATAATATTCATTATTGTTTAGTAATAATTGTCATTTTCTAAATTTACTTTTGTAGAATCTCTATTATCTCTTTTTATTAATATTAATATTAATATTATTATTATTATTTGACTTAGGTTCGGTCTTATTTCTGGCAGGAATTACGTGGATAGCGGGTTACTACTTGTAACCTTAGGTATCCACAAGTTTTCAGCAGTTTTTCAAAAGCTTAGAACCCTCCTGATAATCCTTGCAGACAAACTTTCTGATACCAGGCATTCGATTACAATCACCTTCAGCCATTTCTCTATATCTTGGCTTACTTATTATTATTGATTTTGCCTTTTATTCTTTCGGGGTCGATAAATTGAGTATTGGGGTTGATGTAATCGACTTATCCCATCCTCCAAAGTGGAAAGCCTTGTACCTAGAATAGAAAGGATTATTATTATTATTATTATTATTATTATTATTATTATTATTATAATCATCATCATCATCATCATCATCATCATTATTATTATTATTATTATTATTATTAATCTTTTGTCTAAAATAAACAAAATATGCAGTTTATACAAATATTTGTTGTTTCATTACAAATTGCATTCTCTCCCATCATTTTTCAAGGCAAATTTTCAGGATTGTTAAAGCAGAAACAATCTTACAGTAATTCATTCCGGACCTGGGTGATCTCGGTTCTTATACCTTCACCCCTCCGGGGTCGATAAATAAAGTACCACTCAACTCTCTGTCTCTCTCTCTTTCTCTCTCTCCCTCTCTCTCTCTCTCTCTCTCTCTCTCTCTCCTATAAAAATGTCTGGCCTACAAGAAATGTTCAAATCTTAGCAAGCATCAATTTAACATTCGTTCCTCGGACATCGATATTCAATACGCTGTCCTTCGATCCTCCAAAAACGTAATGAATCTGCTTTGCTCTACGCTCATTCAGAAGAAATCAATAAATTTTATATCGGTTAATAATCAAAAATAAATCAAATAAAAATATTTCGACTTGAAAAATATCTGCAGCTAAATAGTGGTTGTGCGCATGCGTAGATTAAATATATGGTCGTCTGCTCACGTTAACTCGGCAAATGTCTGCGGTCTCCATTAATATTTCTATACATGATCAGCCAGAAGGTTTAATGTCCCTAAGAGAAGGGAAGGTACCGAGTATACAACAGACAGATTCTAGTTGGAAGAAGTTACGGTTTTGAGACATAAAACTAATATGAATTAGAAACAAGAGCCGGCAGGAGAGGAGTCTATGTGTTGCCGCTCGATAAGCTAGAAATAACTGCCGAATTTCCCTCAAATCACAAAGTACGACTGGAAAAACACATTGGATGCTTTAGTCCTAGATAAACATTATCGAGGACATAAACAACAACACTGGCTTTCAGTGGTATAAGCTAAACAACATCGTGCAGGCTAAACAACATCAACAACAACCAAAATCATTAAATTTGCAATTAGTTTTTGTTGTAATTAAGTTGCCTGAAAAGCAATCCAATCACCACACACACTTCTGGCGTTATTTAACTCCGAATAAATTATCCAAATATTTTTGAACGCAAAGTAATTAATTTCGTAATTCTAAAATACTCATATCCCTCCTCCAATGTAATTTTCATTAATTAATTGATTTATTAGTTCAGAACCGGTTGCGTCAATTCATTTCAGTTGATTGCTTGAGATTTGTTTCGATGCTCAGTTGTCGCCCTTGACATTGTGTTTGGTTTCAACGAAATCTCGTTTTTAACTTTTAAATACACAATGGAGAGAATTTTCTCCAGTAATTACGTGGATAATTGGAGATTATATTTATACTACCTTTGTGAGGCTCTATTTATTAATTCCAAACCCTTATCATTACCACCACCATCTACAGAACGTAGTTTCCCTTCAGCCATGTCGTTTATCTCGGTAATCAACATCACTATATTTCCCGTGTGTATGTGTGTGTGTGTGTGTTATGTATACTCACACACACACACACACACACACGCACACATCAGAGAAGAATGGAATACATGACATTTATGGTTGAGAGGTGTTTCAACGACGACGTGCAAGTGACAAATCAAACACCACGTCTATAGAAATGAATGATGACGACGACTGCGTCGTGCGTCTTGTGTAATGCATATTACATAAATAGCTTCAGTCGTTATTTAGTCATAACAGATCGGGAAACTATAATACATAGAACATATTTGTTATTCCATTTA
>NC_069000.1:450916-454089 GCF_001194135.2 Octopus bimaculoides
TATATATATATATATATATATATATATATATATGTATATGTATATACATACCGCTCGCGTTATAAGAGTGTATAAACTCTGAGAGACCAGAAACTAATCCTTTTTTGGAACGGTTGTTCTCGAAACAGATAAAGCTATAAATGATAGTCTTGGTTCCACTCAGACTTTAACAGTAATACTGGATACATGGAAACTGTTGGAAGCCCGGTGGATGGTGTATTATAACTGTAGCACGAAAGACACGGTCTGGTCACATTCACTGTGTCAGGTTGATTTTTACCTGAAAATTAAGTTAAAGGTGGACGTCGTGTCTGTGTGCTTGACCCAACAAGTGAATCCTCATCGTCAAACGACCGAGATCCCCTGCCATACACCATAATGGACAAAGTGTGGACGCTATTGATCAGCACCCATTTATTGAACTTCTTGGTTGTATCACGTGATGAAACCAAAGCCGGAAATTACAAACCATTAGAAACTTCCGGATCACTGTTGATATTGATCATGTTTACCTAAACCGTAAACAATGAGAGATTTAATGAAGACCGATCAAGACAGCGGAACATTCCAAAGTCGAACGCTGTTTCTCTTCCATTCTTATTTAAACATCCAAACAAGGCAACCGCGACAGAGACGTCCGACCTGCTAGAAACAACAGACACATCTCCCTCACATCAAACACACATACACACTGCGTCTCAGGAAAAAGATGCATTCAATAGTGTAGGTCTGTGTTCCCTGCACAGAGCTAAAAGGCGGGATGGTCACGGTTGGGCGAAATACTTTTGCCGTAATTGTTCTGACACTTTGCTTTTTGAATTCTTGAGTGAATGCACTTGAGACGCGTAGCCTAGTGGTTAGGGTGTAAGGTTCATGATCGTTCTGTCGTAGGTTCGATTCTCGGATCAACTACTCGACAATCCTTGAGCAAGGCACTTTATTTCGTGTTGCGCCAGTACACTCAATTGGAAATAGGTACCAGTGGTATTTGGTGTAGTGGGGTTGAAACATGTCCTGTTCAGGAGGGGCAGGAGTCTTGCACTGGCGGCCTAAGCACCTCAAAGATCTGCAAAAGCTCAGGCATCATGACCGAATGAACCCCAAGTAAAAGAGATCTGTTATTCCGTTATGAAACAGGAACTTGAAAAATTACAACCAATATCTTGCCTTTGATCCCCAGGAAACTCTAAAGATTGGCCAACATTTTCACTTTGATGGAGAAATGGAGCTAAAAAGGACGTTTTGCAGGTGTGAGAGAAGAATGGCAATATGACGGGATGATGGAATGATGGTATGCTTACACATACGTGAATAAAACACCGGATTATGATTAAGAGATTAATTCGACCGAAAATGTGTTTAGATACATTTTTAAAAAATTCTATTTTTTTAAAATGAGATTAAAAAACCGAAAATAACTAATTTCAAAACAAGAAGCATTTGAATAAAAAGACAAATACTCTTTGCGTAGGACAAGATCCTTGTTTAATGATGACGTTAGTAAGAAGACCCTTTAACAAATCATTAATAGAGTCGTGTAGAGGGGAAAATAGGGAGACGACGCTTTAATTCCCCAGATAATGACAAGGGCAACAACTTATTAATTCATCGAAGTCCCACTTAATTAAAATTGGAAATAGATCATAAAACTGATGGAAACACGGTTTACATTTCAAGGGGCATAAAATGGGATGCTGTGACGTCATGCCTTCCTCGACTGAAATTGGAAAACGACCAAAAACGAGGTCGGAAACTGGGCGATGCACATTATCTTCATCGAGGATCTCAGCACAAATCAAGAAAGTAGTAGTAGTAGTAGTAGTAGTAATAGTAGTAGTAGTAGTAGTAGTAGTAGTAGTAGTAGTAGTAGTAGTAGTAGTAGCAGCAGCAGCAGATCAACCTTAATCTAACGTCCCTAAGGTCAAACCGTAGCTATCTTCGGTGTGGCGGGGATGTTCGAGTTTTTTTGTTCTGGAATAATAAACCCTGAACTACTTTATCTAATGCGTTTTGCGGGGTGGGGGTGATTTGAAGCGGGATTTGTTTGTTATTGATTATAGAAAAAAGCCAACTGGGTTGATTCGATTCTGAAATATAGGATGGAAGGGGAGTAACTCTTTGTAGCATAAAGACGAGAGAAACTTTTCATTTTGCTTCTTTGGTCTTATAATAATTATTTGTGCAGAATCTTCTGTTATAATTTCTTTGACAGACGGTGTGGAGGAGTATGAGACCGATCTAATACTTGATTGTAACTTTATTTTATCCATTCCGAAAAAAATGTAAGACAGAGTATATGCTTCGATCGGATTCGAAATGAAACACCACAAAACATATTTTGTCCGCTGTTCTAACGATTCTGACAATCGACAACCAATAGAAGGACTGCTGTACTTAGTTAAATATCTCTACGTTTTGACTTCAAATTCTGTTGTATTTAGTTTGCTCTTTCATCCTTCTGAGATCGATAACATTAAATATCAATCAAGTATTGGTGTTGATTTAATCGACCATATCCTCCTCCCACAGAATTTCAGGATTGGACTGAGAAAAAAAACCCAAATTATTTCGCAATTTCACAACCAACTAAAGGGAGACAACATCTTGCGACTTAATTAGAAATAGAAACCTTTGGCCGCCTAATTAAGCTTCATGCTCATTCGCGTAATGATCTTATAGCTTTACTATTTGCTTCTTCTGAAATATATCTTTGGTGGTAGATATGAAAACCGTTTCCCCTGTTAGTATGCATTTTATATTCACCATTAAAAATGGATTTATCATTCTTTCTCTGAAAAGAGATATTTGATTAAATATGCAAACAAATCAAGAAAATTTGAGAAATTGACTTTTGTCGAAAGTGTCTCAGGGGGTGGGGTATCTCTGATTCTCGCAGCAGGAGGGGTTGTTTTTCTAAGCCGTCAGGTAAAACTATTAAATTTTGAACAGATTTATCTGCTTTCCGTATTCAAAGGGGATCGTTAATTGGTCTCTGCCACAAATACCAATGTATTGGAATAACGTCCGTTGTGTATTAGGGTAAGGAAACCTGCAAACTAAATCGGGTTTTATGCTACAAATCCCTTATTTTGGTTCGGAAAAAAAGGCGGGGTGCCCCCCTTTTTCGTGCAGGTGAAAAGATCAATGGGCGTGGGGGGTGAAATTTCCGAGGC
>NC_069000.1:454607-460585 GCF_001194135.2 Octopus bimaculoides
GAGAGAGAGAGAGAGAGAGAGAGAGAGAGAGAGAGATAAGATGGGATTCTTTCAGTTTCCGCCTACCAAATCCACTCACAAGGCTTTAGTCGGCCCGAGACTATAGTAAAAGACACTTGCCCAAGGTGTCAAGCAGTGAGACTGAACCCAGAACCATGTGGTTGGGAAGCAAACTTCTTACCACATCATATATATATATGTGCATATTGAATGCAAAATTGATATAATTATTAATTGCTACATTTTATTTCTTTTGTGCGCGAGTTAATACTTTCTGTGCGCTGGGTGCAAACCTTTTGTGCGCGCGCACAGGCGCACAACTTGTAACTCGTACCAACCTCGCACCATCACCCCCCCCCCTCCCCAAATCGCTCACGACCATTTCCTTCGAACTCTGTTATTTTTACTTCCTCTATCATTATTCCCACCATTATTACATTTCTCACAGAAGAGCTTTGTACTTGTCCTTATCTTTCCCCTTCAGCCACCGATTTTAAAAGAGGAGAATACAACAACCAACCATCACCGATTCTTTCTAAGGCTTCCAATGTTTATCCCCACCCTCCCCCTCTCTCTCTCTCTCTCTCTCTCTCTCTCTCCATACCAACGCATGGATGGTATCCATCGATTACGTGACCTTTAATAACTCCATATCATCTTGTTCTGAAAATAGTTTCAGGCTCTAGGCAAAAACTATCGATTATGAATACACACACGCGTATATATGTGTGTGTGTTACACATATATACATGCATACATAATATACATACATACACACGCATACATACATACACACGCATACATACATACAGACACATAATGGTTGCTTTTTCCAGGGAGATTATAAATCTCTTATTTCCAGCACTCTCTTATGTTGTCAAGAAATCTGGTTTCCATATATATACATACATATATATATATACACACACATATATATATATATATATATGCGTACGTCTACATGTATGTATATATATATATACATATATATTCTTATTTGCTTTTTGATTTCTTATTGCTTCCAAAATGTTGGAATTATAGGAAATAAATTACCTGGTCAGATTTAGCAATATGTTCTACGGTAAGCAAACAAATGTGTACATACCTCTATGCACACACAGATATAAGTATGTTTGTATGTATGCATGTATGTATGTACGTACGAAGGGTTCTGGGAAGCTCATGGCTTTAAGGGTATCACGAAAGGCCAGGCTGGACACCTAACCTTCCGAGTTCTTTTCCAAGGCTTAGAAAACCTGAAGGTCCACTGCAATATCTGTGTAAATCTAAATGGAGAATAAAATCATAACTGATTGTCTTGTATTTTCTTTTACCCAAAGCTAAAGCCAAGAATGTTCGTCTTCCCGTCGTATGTTCTCTTCTGTTTTTAATGATTTAAATGCTTCCTCTCAACAAGGAGCTGGTTTCTAACAAAGATACAAAGTTCTGTTGTTGGAAAACAGATGATGAAAACAATGTCACATTTTAAACTTGGAAAGTTTTGCATATTTTTACTGTTCCGCTTACCGACTGTATTTGTAATGTGTCAATCGGTTGATTTCTTTTTCTGAAAATTCAAGCTTGCTTTGTAACCGCTTAATTTTGGATTCAGTTGCTCTGCACAATGGCTCAGCAACAGAATTTTCTTAGTGGGTGCAAACCCAGGTCCAAATTTTTTAATGAAAAATGTGGATTTTTTTTTCAAACAAAAGTAAATATAATAATAATTTTTATTATTAGGAGGGTCGGCTGAAATGTTCATTGGCTGAGCAAGACACTCTCATGGAATGGGACCAAATGAAGTTTTAACATAGATCCTCTTACTGTCTACACACTTCCATAAGTATTGTGTTGGTGCATAATTATTGTAGCATTTTTCAACAAATTTTATTCAACAAAAACAATAACAATATCTAACAAAAACATCTTTAAATGACAGTCTGACTGTCTGCCAAGCAAGCGGGAAGCAGTAATTGAAGAAGATGGTGAATATGCTTCAGAATAATCATTTAAGGATGCTTTTGTTACGTGTTGAATAAAATTTGAAAAAAAGCCGCAATAATTATGTACCAACCCAAAATAGTTGCAGTGTTTGGATTGCACTGGTGAAGAAGCTGGTTCTGTTGGTCAAAATGGTCATCAACAGCAGACAAGACATCATCATCATCACATTTGATACTGGTGCCCAGCTGAGTGTTTTTCTATGTTGGGAAACGGATGATAACCAGATGGAACCAATCACAGGAAAACACCAACCCATTCATGGCAATCACAAATTAATGTCCAAAAGAAAATGAGAGAAAAAAATTTTTTTTTTAAATTTTTACCAACTGCTGCCATCATCAATATGACCAAAAATAATGTCTAGAATGGTTTTGTGTTATTTGCTTTTGAACAAAGCTAATTAACCATTCCAATCACTGAGAACAAGGGAATGATCAATTGGTTTTTGATTCTAGAATTACTCCTTTCCAAATTTGTACTGTAATCTCTGGTAACCATGGTAATTATATTTTAAAGCTACAAATCAGCTAAATATGATGAATACAAAGCTATGGAAAGCATTACGTTAGGAAATGGAAAGTGTCTTCTACCTTATTTGCAGTTCAATTCCTCTGTCAAACGCATAATGCTTATTTATTCACATTGTTTTCAATCAATTTTGTATTTTCTCATACTTTTGAGATTTTGATGATGTGACTGTTTTATTTTGAGAATGACATCACAGGGTATGTGTGAAAGGCTGGATCTAGCCATCCTAAACTTAAAACAAGTAGAATATTTGGAGCCTGATAAGGTCAGTTTGACTGCTGAAGGGTTAAACATAGATCCCGGTACAGTGGTGGGACTAGAAGACGAACTGCCGGCCCTTAAACTTGCAATCATATCCTAACACTCTTTACTGATTTTATCAGATCCATTTGCCATCAACAACATGAACAGCAATGTATAAGGCTATCACTAATACATGGTCTGAACGCACACACACACACACACACACACACACACATATACACAACATGCTTTTTGCAATTTGCATATTACTCACAAGGCATTGGCCAAACCAGGGTTGTGTTATAAGACAGTGCTGTGCAGTGGGACTGAACCGAAAACCACATGGTTGTGAAATGAACTTCATCACCATATAGCTATGCCTACCCCTATACACACACACACACACATGTATATACACTCACCTGTCTCTACCTGTGTTTCCGTCTGTCTGTCAAATTCTCTCTACCTTGCCATGAGTAAATAAGATTCTGGACTCAATGTCTTGATTTCACTTATTCTCAGTTCAAATCTCTTAACAAACAGGCTTTCATCTTTATTAGATCAATAAACAAATAAAATATGTACCAGTAATAAATTGCATTAAACTCCATCAAGTGAACTTCTCTCCTACAAAAATTGGTTTTGTGCCCAATAAAACAAAACAAAACAAATCAATCATTTCCTCTATGGCTCTTCTGATTCCCCACCCCTCTCCGGCCGCCATCTTCCTGTCAATCTCTCAAATATTTTATTACTGTTTTTCCAACATTTTTTTTTTCCTATCAATTTTGTTTATCTGTCAGACAGATTGATAGTAATCTCTCTCTCTCTCTCTCTCTCTCTCTCTCTCTCTCTCTCTCTCTCTCTACCCTCCACCACCACCACCATTTATCTCTCTCTCTCTTTCTCCATCTCTCTTTCTTTCTCATCTCTCTCTCTATCTATCTATCTATCTATCTATCTATCTACACACACACACACACACACACACACACACACACACACATACACACACACACGTACACACACACACATACACACATGCGTACACATGCTGGAGATCTGGCTGTTATTTCCAGCAAGTTTAATGTCTCTTATTGGTTTCTCAAAGTTACTTATTTTCCAACTTTGGTTGAAAGCCATTTCTCTGTAGCAAAACAAATATGTTCCAGTAAAATGACAATTCCTTTCTGTTCCAACTCAAAATTACTGGGACACAATGTCTGGCATCAATACAATGGTCACAGCTAGAAAGATTTCTTTTCTATTTTTTTATTACTATTCTGTATTTTAAGAAGGCATTAATAGTGATTGAAGGTCAGCACAATAGATTTATGGTGAATAACAGTTTAACAGTGGTGCAGAGAGCAGAGTGTATTATTGATGAAGTCATGGCTGTAGCTTTTCAATGCTTGAAGCCTGCCTTGGCTGATTGAACTAATTACTGTATGAAATAATCATTTCTTTTGCATTGGACGCGAATATGTAAAAGCAAGATTTATTGTTTATAGCATATTGAATATGCTTAAAACATTTTCAGAATTGTTGTTGGACAGTTCGGCAATCACGCTCACATGACAAGCTATTTAACATTTATTTCTGTCTTGT
This sequence comes from Octopus bimaculoides, assembly GCF_001194135.2. Lineage (NCBI taxonomy): Eukaryota > Metazoa > Mollusca > Cephalopoda > Octopoda > Octopodidae > Octopus > Octopus bimaculoides. Next base: position 458,991 of record NC_069000.1, read on the forward strand.
TAGAAGTTTGTCAGATCTCTTTCTGGAAACAAGGAAGCTGCAGAAGCCAATAAGAGGAAAGACTTCATGCATTTATTAAACTTGATTGATGTGACACTCCTCCGTCAGGACACATTACATATTAAATAAGTTAAACCTCAATATAATAATAGTATGTTTGAATATTGAAGGTGGTGGCCCTGGCTGGAACACCTTTGACCATAGGCCTACTGGACCAGAGATGGCCTGAGGCTAAACAATTCCACAATACAGTTTGTTCATTGCACATGATTAAAGAAGATTTGTGCTACCTTTGACAAGTCAAACCACTGATTAAATTGTTAGAAATAGTGACCACATCTCCCTCAAATGGTACTCTGTCATGAATTAAAGTAGGAAGAGAACAATCAATGTACAAAGAAAGATGACATGATCATGGCTGGAGTGCCATGAACCATAACTGTGCTTGACCAGGGCCAATTTTGGACTAAAGAACAGACACTAAAAAGTCTCCAAACTGGTGGTTCTATTGCCAATTCAAAGACTTACCAAAAATGTTTGAGCATTTTCAACTGCAAATGATATTATTATTCTACTACAGCCTGTTGAAGACCCAGGTGTATGTTTGTGGCTAAGGGGTTCACTTCATAACATCATGATCCTGGGTTCAATCTCCCTGGGTACCAGCTCCAACAAATATCTTCTAATAAAACTTTAGATTTATTAAAATCTTGTGAACAAGATTTACCAAACAGAAACTGTGTTGGAAGGACCATTCCATTTTTTGGAGTGGTGGGCATAATGTGACCTGTTTTAATACTCCCTTCCCTCCACACATAACCCAGGGGTTACCATTAACAGACTCCACTCTGTTGCAGCCATTTAGTTTAGGGGTCATTATCTCCCCTGTAGCTGGGAGCTCCCCAATCCCCAACCCTCATAAACTCTTATCATCAACCACATTTAATGCCTTACTAGAAATATATCAGAGGCATTAAAATGTATTTTTACCTCCAGAACTGAAATGTTCTTTGTATCATCTCTTCCTCAGTGTGAGGTGAGTTGTGTGTGTGTGTGTGTGTGTGCATGTGCATGCATGCGCATATGCACAAGCACAGTAAACGTGGGTTTTTTTAATTGCCAGGGTTAAGCAATAAAAATGGTTCAGAACATTTTGAGTCAACCAGAAAGTTGCTCATTTTGTTGGTCAACTTATTAGAAATATAAAATATTCTTCAATATTTGATGCCAAACCAAAATGTTTCTTTTATCTTTGAAGAAAAAGTCATATAAAAGCTATCAAAAAACACTTCCATGGCAACAAAACTAAGCAGCAGTGCCATCTATTGGTACTTGAAAGATCAGAAGAGTTGACATTGAATTTTATTCTTGCAGGATCAATAAGATAAAATGTATCAATCAATTATTGGTGATTGATATTATCATAGGTTGTTTTCCTCTCCAAAAAATTTATTATGGTCTTCTGGTTACCCCACTTGCTAAAAATAGGAGCAAAATATCCCTCAGAAATGAATACTACCCTGAAGACCAAAAGGGACATGTTTGTGCATGTGCATATATATATATATATATATATATATATATATATATATATA
>NC_069000.1:460691-461341 GCF_001194135.2 Octopus bimaculoides
CACACACACAGACACACACAGTCACATACATATAAATGTATGTATATATATATATATATATATATGTTATAGTTCCATGACAACTGAGCTTAGAATAGTTGTTTACTTTTGTCATTGAAAAACCCCACGTGTCTGTCTGTCTGTCTGTCTGTCTGTCTCTTGTGCAGTTGTTTGTGTGATGGGAAGATATCATAAAAACTTCCTCCACACCAGAATATACTTGCACACACACGAATGTGTGTGTGTGTGTGTGTGTAGATACTGATATATACACACACACACAGACATACATACATAAGCACACTTTATAGACACAAGTGTATTTTGCATATAAATAGTTAGACACACAGACACACACACAGATAATTCCCTGTGGCTGTTCTCTCAGCCTATTTCTTATTACTATTTCTAGTCTTTATACAACAGCCCCCTCCTTCCTTCCTTCCCTCTCACTACCACCACCAGCAACAACAACAACAACAACAACAACAACAACAACAACAACAACAACACTGTGAACTCATTCTTTCCTTTTTGGTTGCTTTGTTTTTTGCTATTCATGTTGTTCCTTTTTCTAAATTTAGTTGTTTTCATTTGACATTTTATACCCTGTTGTAGATTAAATCTTCTTCATATGCATAAACATATAT
>NC_069000.1:462884-465152 GCF_001194135.2 Octopus bimaculoides
GTAGTTGAGTTGAAAATTGTCGATTAACTGAAAATATCTGCTCAATGAGGAGACAAAAACTCCTCCTAAGGATGTTTAAACCAAGAAAAACAGGGGAAATAACTCTAGTAATATCATCAAAACGAAGTTTTTCGATAATAAAACTAATAGAGATCGATGTCGATCTTTTAAGCCTTCCTTCTCCACTGTGTCCTTCCTTTCTCAACGGTTGCTATTTCTAGCAGGGCTAGCAACTACGTCTAAGTTCTAAGGAACCCCCCACACACACCTCTTTCTTTCTCTCTCTCTCTCACTTTTACTCCCTTTCTCTTTCTCTCTGTTTTCCTGAACTTCTCTTTCTCTTCGTTATCACCGTCTCTTTCTCTTTCTCCTTTCTCCTTTCTACTTCTCTCTCTCTCTCTCTCTCTCCCAATCTCCCATCGTTATTCTCGCTTACTTTCCTTCTCTCCTTCATATTCTCTTCCTTTACTTATCCGCCCCGCCCCCCCATTCACGAATCTAGAAAACGTTTCCTCCTCAGGTCTTATTCGCTCTTCACACCTTTTACATCTCTTTTTTTTTTACCTTCATATTCATTTCTATTGCTTACTCCTTTTTTATTTCCTTCTCTCTCTCTCTCTCTCTCTCTCTCTCTCTCTCTCTCTCTCTCTCTCTCTCTCTCTCTCTCTCTCTCTCCCTCTCTCTCCCTCTCTCTTTTCCTCATTCTTCTCAATCGAGGCTGACCTGGGGTTAAACACTGACAATAAGTACATTAGTCTCTCCTCTTCATCTCATCGTCATCTTCTTAAAAAGCCATCATCACCAGCATCATCATTACCCTCACCACTGGCTTCGTCATCGTCGTTGTCGACATCGTCATAAATAATAATAATAATAACAATAATAGTAATCGCTGCCTTCAGCACCATTGCTGTCACAATCACGACCCCCACAACCATCATCATCAACAGCAGCACCAACAAAACCATCACCATCACATCCTGGCCGTCAAACCGTTACTCCCACCATCACCATCATCACCACTATCACAAATACCGTAACTAATATTTCTACTTGATCATCATCATCATCATCATCATCATCATCGTTGTCATCTTGGTGTTGTTGTGGTCCTACTGATGGCGGTGATGATCACGATCATTATTATTATTATTATTATTGTTCAGTAGTTTTATTTTTATAACGTGCTTTCACTTCACTACCGAGCGCAGCTCTGTGCGCCTTGGGTATGTGCTGTGGTTTGCTGTGGTGCTTTTATGTTTACTGTATTGAAAGTGTTTTGCGTAGAATGTGTGCAGTACCCAGTAGTGCAATTTTCTGTATGTTACATATATTTGTAAGTCCTGGTATTTTTGTTATGTATTTGTCTGAGTATTTTTTAATTATACCTAAGGCACCTACTATGATAGGAATTGTTTCTGTTTTTAGATTCCACATTCGAGTTATCTCTATTTCCAGGTCTTTGTATTTTGAAAGTTTTTCCATTTCTTTTCGAGAAACGTTGTCATCTGCTGGTATTGATACATCAATTAGAAAGCATTATTATTATCATTATTATTATTATTATTATTATTATTATTATTATTATTATTATTGTTGTTGTTGTTATTATTATTATTATTACCACCACCACCACCACCATCTCCACCACACTGGCCATCATCATCATCATCAGCATCAAAGAAAATTCCCTCTTCACCGAGTCGTTTTCCTCTTCTCTCCCTCTCCCTCTTCCCTTACCTCCTCCTCCCACACATTTCCCCCTCTCTCACATTTCTTTCATCTTAACGTTTTCTCTCTCACTCTTACTCATTTACCTCCCCCTCATTCTCTCACTTCCTCCCTCTCTCTCCCTTTCTCTTCCTACTCTCTTTTCCGCCCACCTTTTATCTTTCTTCCTCTCACAATCTTCCTATCATCTCCTTCCCTCTCAACACACACACACACTCTTTCTCTTTCTCTCTCTCACACTCATCCTCCCCCTTTCTCTCTCTCTCTTCTCTGTCCCCCTTTCTCCCTCTCTCTCTCCCTCTCCTCTTCTTCGCAACCAAAACACAAAAATCAGATCAAAGTAAAATAAATATTATTCCCACAAATACGGCTGAAGTGAATGAATTCTAAAACCCAGTCTTCAGCGATCTGACCACATTATTTCTTTAAAAAATGACAATTGTTGTTGTTGTTGTTGTTTAGCCACAGGACGATCCTTGAGGTTGAGTAGCAGAACTTTGACTGAAGACGTTCCAGCCATGACCATTTCGTATTTCC
>NC_069000.1:465779-468368 GCF_001194135.2 Octopus bimaculoides
GGGTAAAGGTGAAGCAAGACGGCTTTCAAGACCCAAAAGCGAAAGAGAAGGAGTCCTCTCAAAATTCGAAGAAGCAGTTTTTTTGTTTGTTTTTTTTGTTTTTGTCTTTATCATTTTGTTTGTTTGTTTGGATGACCATCTTCAAACTACTCTCTTTTCTGGATCCTGAACTTCAGGATAAAATCTTGCCAGGAAACTAGTCGAAGAGAGCAGTTGATTACTTCACTCGTTGTATTTGGCTGCTACATTATTTTATCGATCCCAAGGAAATGAAAGGCAAAGTTGACCTCGACGAGATTCGAACGTAGGACGCCAGAAACTGGAACAAATCTCACAATATTTTTTTTCTTCTCGGACACCCAAGCAATTCTGCCATCATTGCCCGAATAGTTTCACGCAGCATTGTCCTCCAAGACACAGGGTTTGTGAGTTGGAAGAAGCAGAAGAGCGTCGGACGAAGTGCTTTGCAGCATTTCTTTACGGACATATATGTTCTGAGTTCAAATCCGACTGGAGTTAACTTTCACTTTCAGTCATTCAGGGTTGATAAAACAGAGTACCAGTCAAGTACTGGGGTCGATGAAATTTATTGTAAGTCTTCATTAAAGACCTGAACGTTTTCCGAGTTAGAGCCTGCTTCCTGTGTTCTCTTCGCTGAGGATCCGGCTGGGTTGACGGCTCGTGTTGGCCCACGTGTGCCACATGGTCACGGCAGATGAGGATGAATTTCGCGAAGATGGGGACTCGCTAGGACTCTGCTCGACCGGTGGTCCTTGGGGACCATGGAATATACCAACCAACGGTGGATGTAGCTTCCCGCTGCAACTACACACACACACATCTGACCTTCATTTAATGAGTGGTTTTGTACCAATGGATCAATGATTATCAGTTGTAGGTCAAAGGCATTCCAGAAATGACCATCCCGACTTTTCTGCAGACACTTTGAATCTGGAGAAAAAAATTTCTTTTCTTTGGCTCGGTTAGATTTGAGGGAGATTTAACTACCATTTCTAGTATATCCAACGACCATGTACAGTCCCCTTCTCTTTTGCTGGTTCGTTAGCATTTGATTATTTAAAGCCAGTTAAGGGCAAAATCATTGGAGCGTCGAACAAAATGCGTTGTGATAATTATGTTGTGATAATTCATATACCACCAGCAGTCGACTTAGCCTTTTGCTCCTTCTGGGGGGGTCGATAAAATAAAGTACCAGTTATATACTCGGTTCGTCGTAGTAACCAGTTATAATCCCCCGTTCCTCATCTCTAGAGTTGTGTACTTGGGCCAATGTTAAACATTTCTCTTCTCTCTCTCTCTCACTCACTTTCCCTTTCCGACTATCACCCTTTCTCTATTTCATCTTATCTTTCTACCTCTCTTCCTCTCTATTTCAAGTCTGCAACTATTACTCTCGCTCTCTCTCTCTCTTTCTTCCCCCTACACACTTTTACTTCTTATTTTATTGTCTGCTTTTTTTCCTCCCTTACCGCCTCCTCTTACCATTCTCTTACCTCCCCTTCACGAACATAAACACGCACGCACACACACACACACACACACACAGGCGCACGCACGCACACACCTAGAGAAAGAGCCCAGCAGCTCATTACAACATGTCTGCCGGCAGAAGCGAAGATCTCCGCTTCAAGTAAAAGAAGAATCTATCAGACATTTTGACTGGCTTTGAATGATGGCACGGTGGAGTGCGGGCTCCGAGTGTGACCTCTGAGTGTGACCTTTATCCTTCTAGCCTCACGAGCTTGTCGGTTGGTGTTCAAGGGAAATATTACAGAGCAATTACCAAAACCCCCGACTCACTGGACGTGTTTTAAGCCCGGCCTCGAGCCCGTTGCCTGGCGCCCACACATGCAACCACAACATCGCCAACCACAAACTCAACCCAACAAAACTCCTTCTCTTTTGTCACTCTTTCATTTTCAGTTATTCTTTCTTTCTCGTCTCTCTCTCTCTCTTTCGTCCAAACACACAGGTACGTACATATTTCTTATTATTTCACTGCTTGTTGTTTGTTTTGTTTCCTTTTCATCCTCTTTTCTTTTCTCCCCCCTTTTCATTCATTCGACAACTCGTCCCCGTCCCCTCTCCCTCCCTCTTTGCCTCTCTTCCCAATGTTTTCCATCATCTTTTTCTTTCAGATTCTGTGGCAAATAAATGAGGTTTATCTTAACGCATTTCGGAATTAATTCACTCACACACACACACACACACACACACACACATGGATACAATATTTACGTACGGACTTATACACACTTACATTCATTGTAGATATATATCTATACATGCACATATCTACATATATACATACATATATCTATGTATATACATGTATGCGTATATAAGCAGATATATTACTATATGATGTAGAGTGATATATAATTCTCTTTCAAAACTGAAACCTCAAAGTGTGTGAATACATAATGTATGTATATATACGTATGTATGTATGTATGTATGTATGTGTGTAGAAGAGAGAGAAAATGTATTAGGTAGACAAATACGTTTAACAACTTCATACGTGTATGTCTGTACGCATCCATATCTGAGTATATGTACTCATATATA
>NC_069000.1:468468-470837 GCF_001194135.2 Octopus bimaculoides
TATATATATATATGTGTGTATGTATGTATATATATATGTATGTATATATACATGCCTCCCACACACACATATTTATATATATGTAGGTTTGTATATAATTACATCCATGTAAATATGCAAAACGTAGATATGTTATACACACATTTGTGTGTGTGTCGCGCGCGCGTGAACTTCTCATCTTAAGTAACTGATTAAAAACCAACCTAGTTTTAATTAACTTATTTAAATTACCGTCACTTTTTTTGATGGAAGTTTTTTTAAATCATTGTTATTCTTGCTTCTCAAGACTCTTATATAATTTGGTGTGTGTGTGTGTGTGTGTGTGTGTGTGTAAGATGGTTAAAGCTCTGATCGCGAACGTCGCCAGCGATACGGTTTCGGTTTCGTCTACCATTTCGAATTAAATTTCTAAAGAACGGACCTGTCAACGATGTTGTCTCGACATGGTTTCTTGACTTTGCTATTTGCTAGAAATGGCAGCCAATCATCACACCAAACTGTGAAACGGAAGGACATTGTATTCCTAAAACATGCTATAATGATGGGATATGTAGGGTTGAAATGCTATTGATAACAGGGGCCGCCTGATCGATCAGTATAGTGTTAAATAAAAGCTACAACATTTCATGGACATAAAATATCGTCCGATATTCTCACAATTTCTCCCTCATCGAATTCTACCGTTTCGTTATTCGGTCGTGTATCGTGTTAATGTTTTGAGTTCAAACTGTGCCGAGGTTGAGCTTGCTTTCATCCTTTTGGGCTCCATAAAATATAGTACCACTCAAGTACTGGGATCGATGGAGTCGACTAAACCCCCACCCCACCCAACATTGCTCCCCTTGTACCCAAATTACAGAGAATCATTATTATTATTATTATTATTATAATTTTGTAGATAAAAGTTTTGATTTTCTCTACTTAGCACACACACACACACACACACACACACGCGATATCGAGTGAAGAACCGGCACAAGTAAAGAAATAGATATGGGGGAGGGGGGATTATCGGAATTTATGATTCAAGACGCAAATATGACAGTTTACCTCTTAACACGTGGAAAGGCATGAAGGTCACGCATTCTCATTTCCTTTCCTCTATAACTCTCCATATATGTACGTAAGAATCTATGTAGGTGTTCGCATAGGTATCTCACACATACACACTCACATAGATCACACACACACACACTGTGTGTGTGTGTGTGTGTGTGTGTGTGTGTGTGTGTGTGTGTGTGTGTGTGTGTGTGTGTGTGTTAGTAGCTGAAAGTTGGTTAATATGTCTCCGAGTTTCACCTTTCCTTCCTTCAGGTAAATCGACAGAAATATGAAACTCGAAATGGTGTTTGGGCAAGTTTAAGAATCTATTAAATTTTTATCTTGTTCTACGCCACATTGAATAGTTTTCCTCGTGTTTGCACGCACCGACGTACATTCAATCATATATATATATATATATATATATATATATATATAAAAACTAACATATCAGGTATCATGCCAAGAGTTCAGTGCCTAAAGTTAAGTGTGATGTGGGTGTGAGTGGATTTATTTTTAAATGCTGTGGTGTATTCTTGATAAGTGGATGGATGGATATCGATTGTGATGGAGAGCTGGATACCGAGAATGACCCAATAGTCAACTTGGCAGTTATTTAATCGCAGGTTCGAGTCAACTGAGCAACCATATGATCGTAGTGCAAACGCTTCTCAATGAAATTGTCCAGACGCTCCCTACATGAAGGGCAGTCATGCAGCTCTCCGTGGTTCTAATGGAGCAAGCCCTTCCCTGACGCGCGCACACAGGGGTCACGGTGGGTTTGTCCGAAGACTACGTTAAAAGTACCAATGGAATATTGAGCATCTTATATCTTTCATCCAACAGATGTCTATTGATCCCATAATTGGAACAGTGTGTGTGTGTGTGTTTGTTGGAGATTCTAACCGGGAGTTCCACGAGAATACGAGGGTCTGCGAATGAGTTCCTCTAAATAATAATCATCCCATCTACTCTTGGCACAAGGACTGAAATTTGGGGAGGGGGGACAAGTCGATGACATCGACCCCAGTATTCAACTGGTACTTAATTTATCGACCTCGAAAGGATGAAAGGCAAAATCGACCTCGGCGGAATTTGAACTCCGAACGTAAAGACGGATGAAGTGCAGCAGCAGTAGTAGTAGTAGTAGTAGTAATGATGATGATGATGATGATGGTTGTATAACTGGAATAACATTCATCGTGCCAGAACCAGGATACAGCTGTGTGCTTATTTGTGTGTATGCATGTGTGCGTGTATATATATACATATGTATATGTGTGTATGTATGTATATATATATATATGTATGTATAAGTGTATATATGT
>NC_069000.1:471349-474121 GCF_001194135.2 Octopus bimaculoides
TACATATGTATGTGTTTATATATATATGTGTGTATAATGCATGTTTAGATAGATAGATAGATCTGTATGTATGTGTGTGTGCGTGTGACATTGATGTGTAGAACCCGAGACCAATATGCTGTGTTGATTGTTTTCTGTGAAGCCTGGCTATTTAATCTATCAAAGCAGTAATGCACTTCTGTTTATAGGAAGTGTGTCTCTGTGTGTGTGTGCGTCTGTGCGTGTGTGTGAGAGAGAGAGAGAGAGAGAGAGAGAGAGAAAGAGAGAGAGAGAGAGAGAGAGAGTCCACGTCTTTAAAGACTGTTAGAAATGTTTTAATAAATTACACTTGCTATGAACTAACGACTTCCTAGAAATAGTAGCGAAATCTCCCTAAACTCCCACCCTCTGCGCCTGCTATAAATACATACGTACGTGCTCGTATACACCCACACACATTCCTAGTTTATTCCTCTTCTCGCTTTTATCTTTCCCTTGTTTTCTTTTTCTTCTTCTTCATTTTGTTCTGCGATATTTTTTCTTTGCTAATCAGTTTCGTTTTCTCTGAGGTTCCTTAAGGGGAGAAGGAGGAGGAGGTGGAGCAGGGGAGGAGCACGAGCCAAGGTCACAGGGAGAAGAAACTAGCGTGTAGTATATATATACATATATATATATAGAGAGAGAGAGAGAGAGAGAGAGACATCTATACACATACATGCGTACATACATGCATAAATACATACATACATACATACATATATATATACATTCATTATATATATATATATATATATATATATATATATATATATATATATATATATATATGCCTCTCCGTGTGTGTCCGTGTCGATGTATGTCAATTACTGTTATTCACGTGTACACACACGCACTGACATATTTATGTAAGATAATTAAACATACAGGAATACTTCTCTCTCTCTCTCTCTCTCTCTCTCCTTGTTTAGATTTCGATGATCTCTGTAAGAATAAATCGTGTCTACGCCACATTCTCCCATTCCACCCCGTTTGGCTGTTATTTCTTGCAGTCAGAGCGACACGGCCGCGGCTCCCCTTTCGGCTGAATGCATTTTCATGTTTGTGTCATGTGAATCACTTCTCCTCACACTGTCACCTTCATTCATCATACTTGCACACACACACACACACACACACATAGCTTCATGAATACATACATAACCTCATACATATGTATATACATACATTCATACGTATTTTCGTGAATACGTTCGAAAACACTTACACACATACATACATACATACAAACATACACACACACACACACACGTACGTACGTGTGTGTGTGTGTGTGCGTGAAGGCCGGGGCTATGAAATGCAGGACCCAATTAGAGAACTGTGATTGGGGCCCTCAATTCTACAATTGAGCCAAAAAGCGTTGAGGACTTAAGGCTCCACCATTAGCCCTAATGGTGTACGAAAAATTCACCATAGCTTCCTCTGTTCAAGCGTGTGCGCGTGACCCAATTCGAAGAAATCTGTCCTATTGGTGGGGGGGGGGAGCTGAGAGTATTGAGGACCTTCGGGTATAGCTGTTTACCGGGCCTCTTTGAATGTATGTTTTAGTAGAGTTAACATGTAGAGTCCGGGTCGACGGCTCAGTCTGCCCCTGGTTTAAAACCGGCCCTATCTATGTGTGTGTGTGTGTGTGTGTGAAACGTTCACACCTACGCACGCATCTCCATGCATCCACACTCTGTATTACTAATGTTGATAATGTTTGACAACGCGCTGTTGTTTGACATTTACGGTTGTGATGTAAACAAAGCTATGCACACGGCACCTCTGTTTCAGGTTTCAAGTTGTGTGTTTGTGTGTGTCCGTGTCCGTGTGTGTGTGTGTTATTTTACTATTTGACAGTTTTCATCAACTTGTTTACTCAGTATCTATCTCTCAATTTCTGTTGTATATATTCACACAAACACAGATCCACACAGACGCAAACAGATATACATGCACTTACGCAACACACGGACACACGCACGCATATAAATGTTTGTGTGTGTGGGTGGGGTGTATTTATGTACGTATATAAGTGTATGTATTTACATATATATGTGTGTATGTGAGTGTACATGTGTATATTACTCTGCATACCTTTGCATTGAGTACTTCCCTTTCTATGTAGTACGCTAATTTCCCTCTCACACAATTTCAACTTCAAAACGCCAGTATTTCGAAGTCACATCCCTTTTTCTTGCAAAAGTGTAATAAATATTGGCTCTTTACAAAAAGTATTGAGTAATTCGTCAGTTTTATATAAAATTGTTTCTATAAATAATTTGACATAAAAACAAATGTATGTATGTATGTATGTATGTATGTATGTATGTATACAGACATACATTGATACGCACCTGTGTGTGTATATGACAGGGCATATATGGTTTCTTCGTTCTGTATATCTACATGTTTTCCTTTCCTGTTTCCCAATACGTATGTCTGCTCTACTGCCTTCCTCTCTATCGATCAATCAATTTATCAATTTGCATTGAATATACAACAGATATATATATATATATATATATATATATATATATTCTGAGTACAATAGACACTTATATGCATGCCCCCATGTACTTATGAATGTACATATGTATCTATATAAAAATGAATGTAAGTACATACATACATACATACATTTATATGTGTATACACACACACACATATATATATATATAGGGTATGTATGGATTTTTTGACTGCCTAGCGGGTAGCATGTCTATCTTACCTTATATATGTATATACATATAT
>NC_069000.1:474879-480362 GCF_001194135.2 Octopus bimaculoides
ATATATATATATATATATATATATATATATATATAAACTACGCCATTCGTTTACTGTAACAGCACTGTTATATATTTACTGTTTTACTGGTTTCAGTCAATGGACTGTGCCCAGACTGGGGCACCGTCAAGAAATTTAGTCGATCGTATTGACAATCAGAATTCATTTCATTCTTCTACATACTTTATCGATCGTTTTTGTTGAACCGTTAAGTTACAGGACATAAAAGGTTACAAAATAAACACATACACACAGAGAGACGTGCACACATACATATTTCATGCCTAAGACTATAGACACAACACAATAATGCACTCTCTCTCTCTCTCTCTCTCTCTCTCTCAATCTATCTTTCTATCTATCTATTTTCCTCTCTCTCTCTTGGTCAGTTTGGCTATCTCCTCCCCCTATCTCTCTCACTCATTCTCTCTACCGCGCTCTCTCTCTCTCTTTCTCTCACACTTTGTCTTATTGTCCAAAATATGATGAATCAATATCGTACCCCTCCACCCCCACACACTCATCCATGCGTAATAAACAACAAACTTGAAATATCACTGTTGTTGTTGTTGTTGGTGTTGGTGTTGGTGTTGTTGTTATTACTTCGGTCTTTCCTTCAGTTACATTTCGTTAAAAACATTTACTGTCGACTCTTATTCACAGCCGATTCTTCCTATTCCCGTCAAATTTCACCAATTTTCGGTTCCATTTTTGCTGTTTCTGTTTCTTTAGTGGGGGGCGACGGGTTCTGCTGTGTGGGTTTCATATCAATGCGACAGAAGCGAATTCAAAGACAAGGTTTGAAGACGTTACAAGGATACATAACACCCTTTTCTTTTCTAAGTGAGATATTTCGGTTCAAGTTTCTTTTTTTTCCCCCACTCTTTTTTTTTTTTTTTCGGGCTTTAAATTTCGATTTGATTGAGGTGGGGCAAAATTGGTAACCGGGGTAAAATGAGTAATTTCTGATTTTGTGTTATTTTCTGCGTACCTGTTTGGAACAATTATGTTGCAGGTATTGCATCATAATCCTTTTGTTCCATCGCATCATCTTTGGGAATAAAAGTTGGTCAGCATAGTTGATGTTGTTGTTGAGGTTGAAGAGGGTTTCGAACATAGTCAGGTACCAGATACCTTTTTTGCAAGAAATTTTTTCTTCAACTTTGACCCAAATTCTAATTGAGGTTGCTAATAAAATATCTGGATAATTTTTGGTGTTTAACAGTCACAATTCTTTTCTCTTTTGAATTCCAAGTCGGTTTTTTTTCTCACATTAGTGTCTCATTTGATAATTTTCAATTTAGAAAAAAAATAATGTCTTAACTGGGTCAAATCGAGTAATGACCAATTTCGTAAATTTCTGCTCTTTACCATGAAAAACCCACTCCAGCAGATTCTGAAGAAGCTATAGATAATATTTTATGTCAAGTTTTTAGATTTAGCCAAGTTTCGTTTAATTTCATATCATGTGCCAGTTTTCTATGATCCTCTTACAATTTGACTGAGATATTTCGAATTTTTGTTGAATTTCTAATCTTTCCAATGTCTAAGGATGGATATTGATGTGTTATGATTTTTTTCTCCCCAAATGTAATTCTGGAGAATTGAAGAAACAAATTTACCTTGTCTTGTCTTACTCATTTTGCCCCATCTAAATTTGTCTTTTATACAAGCTCAAAGAGAATGGAGATAATTTTCTGAAATAGTGTTCAGATTATGTTACAATGTTTTAATGTATTTAGAGAAGGCCATGTGCTCAGCTGATATAGTTTTTGTAAAGTAGTGAACATTCGTAATAAAATCTTTTTTTCTCAGTCAAAAATGCAGTGAATATTACTCATTCTGCCCCACCCCATTTTCATTCTCTCTCTCTCCATTTTTTTTTTTACCTCTTAATCCTTTGTGTTGAAGAGCGTAGGCTCGAAACATAAAAGACTTTTCTATTTTTCTCGAGTGTTAAACTTATACACCTGCTTGTTGTTCCTACACCTGTCTTCGTCTTTTGTTTTCTATGAACTTGAACTATATATGTGTGTGTGTGTGTGTGTTTCAACTCCATAGAGCAGGAAAGAAAGCATTATAGCCTGGTATACCTTACATTTGAAACACTCGTAATGAGTTCAAAACTCACTCTAAACAACGGTTGAGGGAATATAATTTGAGACAGTTGTGTATACTAAAGGCAAATGGGATCCTATATGACGGACGTTCAACCGGGAAGGGAGATAACTCTGATCGCATCTTTTGATCGATATGTTGGGGCGAAATAGGAAATGGGTCAACGATTAACGTTTACTTAGAATATGCTGAAAGTAACACTGAGAAAAGGAATGAACGAGAAAAAACGATATCATAAAACATCATTTCAAATTCTTCACGGGATCTGTCAGAGAATTCATTTCGAGGTTTGGTACATACACCAGCCAAATGTGTGACTTGATTTCGAAACCCGACCACAGCCATTTCACTTGATTTACATGACTAACCTCGGTGTTCCAGTTGATTCGATCAACAGAACAGTCTGCTCGTGAAATGGAAGTGCAAGTGGCGTAACACTCCACAGATACGGGGCGTACCCGTCACTGGGCGATTCAGCGTGACACAGACTGTGTGACAAGGCTGACCCTTTGAATTACTGGTACAATTCAGTTTTGCCAGCTTATTGAACTGGAGCAGCGTGAAATAAAGTGTCTTGCTCAAGGACACACCGTGCCGTCGTGTATCGAATCCGTGATCCGTTAACCACAAAGCCACGCGCCTTCACACTTGTTCACTTGGGCTACTTTTCTTTGTCCTTTTTTTTGTTTTTAGTCGTTACACTACGTAAACATGGTCGGTCAGGCCCTATAATGAAAAATGTCCCTTAATCCACAATGGTAATTCCCAAATAAGAAAATGAAATCATTTCTTAAGCTGGGACAAATCTGTTGCAATGGAGAAATTCTGGTGAATTCTTGGCCTGACTTGTTAGCAAACATGTTTGGTTCGACTTGACAACAAAATGTTCAGCGTGTTTCTTGAAATCCTTTGCACCACAATTTGCATGTAAGAACATGTTTTGTTTCGTTTTGGGGTGGTGGGGTTTATGATAAACGATGAGCGCTTATATTTAAATGATTTGTAAAAGTTAATATATCATGTAGATTTTATTTGCTGGATTTAATGTCCATGAGTTGACTGAAGTTTGTGGTTCATCATTCGAAGTCAACTGGGACAGTATAATATACGTGGTTTTATCTCTGAAAATATGAAGAGCCAAGTCGATTCTGGAGGGATTTTGAACGGAGAACGTAATCAAATATCACAAGGTATTTCGGTCAGCATGTAGTTTAAATTTCTTTGCATGAAGACATGAAATTGAGGATTTTCCTCTTCAGCTCAAGCAGCCTGATAGTTTTTCAGCCGTTCATGGATAACAGCAGTTATCACGGTCATATCACAGCAACGGAGGCTGTCAGAGAGTAAGTGATGGGAAAGACAGTGGTGACGGTGGTGGAGGAGAAGGCGGCGAAGTCCAAGGTATTGATTGCGGTGACGTCAGAAGTCTGAATGGTATGTGTATGGCAGATGTAGTGGCGCTGGTGGTGGTACTGTTGTTTATCATGCAGCTTTGCAATAAGTTCCAAGTTGACAAACTATATCATTGTTTTGATGAAAATTGTTCATTGCTTGGAAAATATTGGTCAAGTTTAATAAAATTTAATATGTACTCAATGCATGAAGTGTCATTGTTGGGCCCAATGAAGAGCCTTCCACGGGAGCTACGTGAGACGGAAAAAAGAGGCGGGGTGACCAGCGGAAGGTCTGGAGAGAAGGAAAAGACTAGTCCGAGATACACATACATATATTTATATACATGCATATATTTATACACACATACATATGTATGTGTGTGTGTGTGTGTGTGTGTGTGTGTATAAATATGACAGCAGGTAATCTTTTGCAAAACACCTAAAAACCAGGCTCCACTTCAACTTATTATTCTCCTCTGTATCCCCCCCCCCCACACAACAGAAAGACGTTGCTACTTATTTCTATCTGTCTCTTCCTCATTCTCACAGACTGAGAGAACCCCGACACTAAAACGTATCTCTTACACTTGTCCCACCTCAGTCAGCCGAGCCAAATTAGTCGATGTGGTGTTCGTGCCGTGTTCGCTTGTTGTGCGGCTCCTTTCTGCTTATCACCTTCTTACAACAAAACACGACACAAGTAGCTCCACATGATCACTCCATCTGCTCGATATAGCAGCCAAATTACTTTCAATTTTTATCCCAGGATAATATTGGATAACATTGGATAACATAGGACACATTGGATAAGATGATCTTGGATTCCGTTCACACCAAAATTTACCCAGTCAAATTACCAGAGCTCCCTCTTTCGAACGAGCCGAAAAACAGCACAACTCATTTCCTCCCCTGGCCATTTCCGGGTCACGAGTGTTTACTTCATCATCGGTCCTACATAAAGAGTAACTCATATGAGTCACAAACTATTGTGTGTGTGTGAGTGTGTTAAATAAAACGAGACAACAAAACCAAGGCAGTGTTAAGTGTCTAGGACATTTATAAAGAGAAAGATAGTCTTACAGCTGTTTCTGAGATAATAGGGATTTCTCTTCATCAGAGACGATATGAGAGAGTTAACTAGAGGGAAATAGAAGAGTTCAATGTAAGAAGTTATTTTGGAAAGGGAGAGATTTACACAAGTTCCCTTCGAATGAACAGCACATGGGATTAATACCTTCACACTATCCAATCGTAATAACAAAATATGAACTCCTATCAGAATTTACATACCATGGACAAGAAGCCTTTTTTACCCATTCTACGCAGCACATTCCTTGGAACAGCAACTTTAACATCCAACATATATTTTTATTTTTATTTTTATTCTCTTATTTCTCTTTATACTTCCTATATCCTTCCTTTTCCCAAATAACTTCTTATATCGAACTTTACTATTCCCTTCTATCTAACTCTCTCGTATCATCTCTGATGATGGGATATCTTTTATATTCATGAAACAGCTGTAAGACTACCTTTCCCTTTATAAATGTCCTAGAAATTTCACACTGCCTTGGCTTACTACATCATCTATTATGTATTTTTTAGACAGTAAGGTGTATTGTGAGGGATATTCGACTATTGTTTCTAGTAAATCGAAGCGACTTCGATGAGGTTTCCTCGTTGGATCATCGAATTGTGGTCAACCTTGGTCCACGAACCCTGTGATCAGAAGAATATCCTTTCGATTGTTTTTTTCATAGTGTATCTAGAGCCAATGTATTCTACTTTTAAAGAGGGTTGGGATTAGTTTGAGGGAGATTTTAGTTGCTATTTCTAGCTGGTCAAGCAACCACATATAAGCTCCCATGTTGGCTTCAGATTTGTATCAGTAGATAAATGAGTTGCGTGTGTGTGTGCGTGTGTGTGTGTGTGTGTGTGTGTGTGTGTGCGTGTGTGTGTGCGTGTGTGTGT
>NC_069000.1:480993-483380 GCF_001194135.2 Octopus bimaculoides
ATATATATAGAGAGAGAGAGAGAGAGAGAGAGAGGTAGGCAGGCAGATACGTTCTCACGCACGTGCGCCTCACATACATGTTAGGGATGGAAGAAAGAGATAGGAGTTTGGTGGGAGTCGATAGAATAAAACTAATATCCGACCAACAAATGGCCTCAAATATAGGACGAAGTAATCGTAAAAGCCGTTTTTCTTGTGGTGTGTAATTTATTCGAAGAACGATTACTTTGTGCTTTGATTTAGGTATCACTGGATGATTCCTTGAAGACATGGATGCTGTAGGTGTGAACATAAAGACATTAAAAACGAATTCAATTGCTAAAATTATGAGATATTTGTTGCAAAACCTTGCCTTTAGAACGTGAGAGAGAGAGAGTCAGTTGAATGTTAATAAGATATCGAATTTGTTGAGGAGGGAAGAAAAATGTCCTGTTAGTGTTGAATGTAGGTAAATGTTTCCAATTTTGGCAAAAGGCCAGCAAATTTATTGAGAATTAGTCGCTTCCATCGACCTCAGTATTTGATTGGCACTTTGTTTTAGGGACCACGAAAAAGATAAGTGGTAAAGTTGACCTCGGTAGGATTTGAACTTAGAGCGGAAACTAATGCTACTAAAGCATCTTTCTCCGATACGCTAACGCTTCTGCCAGTTCACCCTTCTTCAGTGGTGGTAAATAACAATCAATAAGAGTTATGCTGTTTTAGGGGGAAAAAAATCTTTTTTCCTGTTTTAATCGTTAAAATATTTTCCAATTAACCGATGACCTGTTTTAAAAAGAAAAAAAAATAATAATCAATATGGACGTACTAGTTGCCTTCGGTATGTTACGTTACTAAGTGACAATCAAGAGATAATCGTAACGGATTACGCTGAACAATACATACATATATACATACAGCACACACAGATATATAAACGTTAGGAATATTTTTTTTACAAAGTAAACAACCGGTTGTACGGTGCACCGCATGGATTAATGAAGAGTTGAACAGAAAGAACACAAGGAGAAAACACATTTAATTGGGCAAAATCTCGTCAGAGGAGTAAAAAAAGACATCGTTAGGTTATTACATGTTATTCTTCCAAAACATCTCAACAGGTTCATTTTTACTCCTCGGACGAGATATTGTCCAAGAAAATGTTTTAATTCCTGAAAGTTAATTGGTGGGGGGCAAACTCGAAACAGCTGTAAGTGAACATGTTGAATTTTTGAATTTTGCAGTTATAAATTATATTAACGCTACTTCTCCATTTTCTGGATTTTAATTATTAAAGTATTAAAGCCCAAGTTGACCTCGGCGTGATTTGAACTCATATCGCTCAGACTCAGAACGAATATTGCGACGACTGTATCCAAAGCTCTGACGATGCTGTCGGTTCACCTGCGTAATAAAATAAAATAACTTATGGATTTTAATTTAATTTAAATCAAAAGTCTTCAGCTTGTGTGCCACGACACAGTTGTGTCTTATGTCTAGCACATTGGTAGGTCACAAGTTTTTGAGGCAAATCAAAAACAGAATATTTAGGAAATAGTCCCCCCTCCCGTCCCCTATTAATGTGTTTCGCTTGTAACAAAATGGAATGTTTGCCACCACCACCACCTCATACACATCGCTATTTTAAAACAATTTTTCATATCCATTTTTTTGTTTCTTTATATATGGTGGTGGGGCGTTTGTGTGATGGGGGAGGGGGAATGGAGGATTAAGTCGTTCGATTGCCTGAATTATCTGCTCCTGTTTTAACGCCCAGCTTACAGAGGTTTCCACAGTTTGAATTACGGGTACAATCCACTCAACCAGCTTCCATACAATTTTCACCCAATTATAGAAAAGATGGAGGAAATGACATTTGCCCAAAGTTCTCCACAGTCGGATCGAACTTGGAACCTCTTAACCATTGAACTATACTGCACCTACTGTTCCTGTATACATGAAGAGTTCAAAGGGTCAAGAGCCATCGAATTACATGATATATCTATGTATGTATGAAGTCTCTGGTTTGGTATCCAGCTGCAGGTTTAGCCAACCAGGATCAGGAGTTCGACTCTAAGCTCTGGTGAAGACAAATAACCGAGAGATGGAGAAATTCAACAGAAGATCCACAAGTATGTTGTTGTTCAGAAAGTTTGGAGTAAACCTTGGCACCAACTTTCCGATATCACCGAAAAGTGTGAACGGTCCTACACAAGCTTTTGCCATTTAAAAAGAAAGAAAGAAAGAAAGAAAATCTGTGGAAAGTGTAACACGTATATATAACAGGTATATAAAACTGATACGCCGGGATGGACGCCATGTTTGTTGATTCCCCCTCTTATCTCTGTCTTCTGTTTTTGTTCATTTGAACTGTATATACAGGATACATACATACATATATATATATA
>NC_069000.1:484267-486803 GCF_001194135.2 Octopus bimaculoides
ATGGTTTCGGGTTCAATCCCTCTGCGCAACACCTTAAATAAGCTGAAGACGGCTCAACTAAATAAAAGCGTTCCGAATTGTCTTTCTCGCGTCTCAAAGAATAATTCATGTTAGCCAACTCCTAATAGGTTTTTCTTATCATCGTGTTTAGCTCTACTTATTGACCGGTGATAAAACCATTGAAATTGTTCAAACTTATCTTTTTATTGCATACACACATCAGACTCGCACTTGTATACAAAGAGAGACAGAGAGAGAGGGAGAGAGATATAGAGAGAGGGGGGAGAGAGAGAGAAGGGATGGAGAGAAACGCTTAATTCTCATCTTCACAGACTTTTTCATTTGCCTCTCCACTTCACTCTCGACTCATTTTATTTCTAACATACTCGTATCTCCTTAAAAACCAATACACACTCGTTAACATTCCCGACACAAATGTATTGGGAACATCCTCATCTCTTATTACACTCACATGCACATATTATATATATATATACATATATATATATATATATACATACAATGGAAGTTCGGTTTACGAATTTAAATCGTTCCTGAAGGCAGTTCATAACCCGAAATGTTCGTAAACGAAGGCACGGTGAATTCGAGCAAGGATGTGTACTGAATGAATGCAAGACAACAACTGAAGTTTTGCCGCCGATTCTCCCAGTTTGGTGTTAACTGTTATTGTCAGCTTGTGTGTTCATTATTCGAGATACCATTCGTTGCCCGAGATATATTATGTTTGAAAAAGTATTCGGGATGAGAGGAGTTCGTAAACCGAGGCTTCTATATATATGTGGAGAAAAGGCAAATATCTCAGAAGTTCGCCTCTCAAACACGATATTCCGGTTTCGATCCCACTGCGCAGATCTTTGAACGAGTATCTTCGGTCACTGTCTTGAGTTGATCCAAGTGATGTTGAGTGCAAATGTGTGAACCAGCATCACTGTGAGTTTGGGATGCTAAGGTTCAAATGTCTGCGAGGTGTTCAGCTTCTTCCGTTCATCAAACTGGATAGAACCGACATAACATTGTGACCAAGTTGGCAGAAATGTTTAGAGTGTCAGACAAATGCTTAGCACCATTTCTTGCAGACTCTTTGGCGTTCTGAGTTCAAATGTTGCCGAGGTCAACTTTTCTTTTCAGTGTCGATAAAATAAAATACCAGTCAGGTATTTCGGTCGATGTCAACTTGTCCTCCCTCCTCAAAATTTCAGGCCTTCTGCCGAAAGGAGAAACACTCATTATTGTCATCATAATTTACCGTGCCTGTCTTATATAAATGCGCACGTTTATAAGCACACACACACACACGCACATAGGTACATGTACGTTCGGATCTTTTTGGTTGAGTCTTACATAATGTAATTACGTACACTGACGCAAACCTTAAACACACACATCCTTACACATGGACATACACTTCCATCAAAGACACTAACACACACATCTTTCTCTCCCTCCCACCCTCTCCTACACTCTCTTCCACACACAAACCTCTCTATCAGACATCATGGCTGCTGTTTACCTATTTTTTCCTTCTTTTTAAATAACATTTTAATAACATTCACCAGCTTCACACCGCCCACACATCTACACATACCTACTTTCAATCTACCAGAAACTGTATCACCACCACCACCACCACCACCACCACTATTACTTCTGCTGTTGCATATTTCCTTGTACAACTTCTGATAAAACCTGTGGAGTTCGTCGTCTCTTATTTCTTTCTTCTCTTATTTTCTCATCTTCATCACCAACAACTTTTTCCTTTTTCTTATTCTCTGTTCCTCTTATAATTGTGTGCTTTCTCTCCTCCTCCCTCCCCCCTCTCTCTCTCGTAACTTATGTCCGTCTTTCTCCATTTCTTCTCTTCTACTCATCATATTTTTATCATATTCTTTCTTTCTACTCCACCACTTCTATCTATCTTTTATATATACATACATACTCTCTCACTCTCTCTCTTTCTCTCTCTCTCTCTCTCTCCCTACTTTTTTTCTTTCTCCTCTTCACCTTCTCTATCCGCTATTTTATAACACTTTCCATTCACTTCCTCTTCTTCTCTCCATACCCTTTTCTCCTTTCGTTTTCTGTATATCCTTTCTGGGTTTTTTTTTCTGGTTTTGTTTTTTCATTATTGATCTCATTTCATTTTCCCAATTTCTGGACTTTCTTCTGTCCTTTAATCACACCCACTGCCATGCTGGAGCACCACTTTGTGCTGATCCAGTTTCCTTCAATGAGCTCCATCCTCAATACATTCCGTTCATCTTCTGAACTTCCAACACAATTTTGATCTTCAGTCTTTCTCTCCTTCATCCTCTCTTCTTCATACTGCTGATCCTCCTCGATACTTTCTATTATTCATCTTCTCTCTCTGTCTTTCTGCTGGCTCATCCTTTATCACTTCCGACTTTTGATCCTCTGTAATTGTTACTCTTGAAAATATACTACTTCATAATTTCCCCTCATTCATCTCTCTCTCTCTCTCTCTCTTTCTCTCTCTCTCTCTCTTTCTCTCTCTCTC
>NC_069000.1:486813-488011 GCF_001194135.2 Octopus bimaculoides
CTCTCTCTCTCTCTCTCTCTCTCTCTCTCTCTCTCTCTCTCTCTCTCTCTCTCTCTCTCTCTCTCTCTCTCTCCCCTCTCTAAATCCCATCATTATATATCCCTGTTGCTAACCATTTATTTACTTACTTTCTCCCTCTCTTTCCACTTCCATCGGCGGTTTTCCCTGTTTCTTTTGCCTCTCTTCTGTTTTTCCTTTCCTGTTTCCCCTCTTTTCTCTCTTTTTGCTTGTAATTCTGCTCCGTCTCCCTTTGTCACGTGATAGGTTGCCTTCCGTCTCCCTCTCGTCTTACTTTCTTACCTTCCCTCCCTTACAACCAGCCAACCAGCAACTGACTGACTAATTGGAGATCTGAACGCATTTCAAATCCCCATCTATTTATCGATCGATCGATCGATCAATCGATCAAGCAATCAATCACTAACTCAATCAAAAATCTAAATAGCGATTAGATACAGAATGGAATTTCTACATATTCATTCGACTTGCTTGAAATGGCAGCCAAATTTCTCAAATTATACTCTACCATCTTAATGGGAACATTAGGCATTGTAGTCTCAGATAAAGATGGTGGAGGATGAGATGGTCACGGCTAGAGCGTCTTTGATCATAGGTTTGGTCGATACCAGAGCTGACACCCGAAGCTAAACAACCACAATGACGAAGCGACAGTTCTTCGTTTCAAGTCTGCCAAAAATGGTTTTGGTTGTCTGCACAAAACATCAGATCCTAAATCCAGCTGATAGAAGTAGGACCCCATACCTTTTGTGAATATTCGGTAGACTAGCACTTTCTCCTTGGGCCGATAATCTCCACTGCTTATTAATACGGAACATGTGTGCACCCACTTTCCTTCGTATCTCGCTTATTCTGTTTCTGCATCAACTTGCAGCCTAAATCTGATTTCGTTTGCCAATCACACATTCATCAACACACCTACAAACCTACCTGCATAAATGTCACCTGCCCTCTTTCATCTCGTTTCATTAATCAAGCACCCTCGCGCCGAACCATAATACCGTCGCTGCTGCTGCTGCTGTGGAAGATGCTACAAGCGACATCTGTTATCATTTACATTAAATATTGATTTTAAATCCGGCTGTGGTCAGCGTTGCCTTTCATCCCTCGATGGTCGTCGATAAAATAAAGTACCGATCGAGTACTGGTGTCGACGGGAATGACCTGGCTCCACCCCGCC
>NC_069000.1:488110-490233 GCF_001194135.2 Octopus bimaculoides
CCCCGCCTCTAAAACATTTCCTATCTCCTGCTTCAATTAGGGCGGCGGGCTGGCCAAAAGAGAGGCCAAAATGCTTAGCAGTAATTTTTTCCGGCTCTTTATGTTCTGAGTTCAAATCCCGCCGAGGTCGACTTTGCCTTTTATCGATTCGGAGGCGATAAAAATAAAGTACCAGTTACGAAATGGGGTTGATGTAATCGATTGCCCCCCCCCACTCCCATCAGTCTCCTTCAACTTTTCAGATCAGATTCAAAGCAGACTTTCTCTCTTAATATTGGAAGGAGTCTTTCCTCGGAACATTACTCTCTATAGAGTAAACACCCTGGACTATTCCCATCGTCCACAGAACTATTCGCAACCTCCCTGCTTCAATGTGCAACTCGTTACAAGAGAGTTTTCTCTGCTAAAGCCTCTCCCAAGCTGCAAAAAAGCTAACTTTCGCTCCTATTGCGACATATTTCTACAGAATGTTGTAGAGAAGATTTTGGTCAGCATTATCCTTGCCGAGTTCATTCAACAGGTTGGTTTATCTCTTCTTCTCCAGACTCAGATTTTTTACCATGCACGAAGAAATAATGACTCGATACATTCAACATATCAATTACAAGACGGAAATGTATTGATCAGAGACTTGCACCGCCATCATTGCTTCATTGATCTCATTGAGATCTTTGATTCGGTTAACCAGGGTGTATTATGGATGATAATTCTCAGAATAATTTATTGTCCTTACAAATGTACAAATATTATCAATTCCGTTCATGATTATAAGAGAGCGTGTCTTGTAATTTGTGGAGAATGCTTCAATCAGTTTTAGTGTACAACAGGCTGTGATATAACCGCTTCTGCTACATGTGTGTGAGTGTGTACGTATTAGCCTACATGTCTGAGTGTTATTTCTAGCGAGCTTTTGTTTCATCTTCACGGTTCGCTTGATGCTGATTGTATTTTGTGTAACGACAGCGATATGACAGAATCGTTAAAGCGTCGTACCAAAGAATTCCTTGCGGAACTCGTTCTAACTCTCCACGTCCTGAGTTCAAAGACCGCCCAGGTTATTCACCCATCATCGTTTCGGAGTTGTTAAATGTAATAACATCAGTCAAGTTCTTTGATTTATTCTTTGTCTCTCTCTGTCTTCTCTCTCAATGAAAATCAATAATGGGTCCCCTATGGAGGTTGGGGCTATTATATGATAAAATGAGAAGGGTGCAAAGAGTGTTAGCTTGAAGGGTGGTGACATAAAGAGGGTGGCTGGTATCAGAGAAGGGGAGGAGACAGGAAGAGACAGAGAGAGAGGGGGGGAATGTGAAAGACAGAGCGGAAGAGAGAGAGAGAATGTGTTGACTGAAGGGAACAGCGAATTTTAATGTTTTGTTCTTTAATTGTTGCATAATTACTTAACGCTTCAGTGAATTAACAACTATCGTCTGCTCAGTCAAAACTTGACAATATGTCCAACAACAGGTGTGAAACTAGCAAGCCAAAGGGAAAGTGTTTTTGTATTTGTTTTCAAATTACCGTATTAAGATTTATTAAAACTTTACCAACTGAAACAATAAACTATAGATAATGTCTTTCCTTTTCTTCCATAGATAAATAGCCCCGTCGTTGTTTATTCCTTATCAGACCATGTCTTCACCGACAGAGAGGCCTCTTGATCAGGACAGATTTGTGTAATTTCTAGCAAAAGAAATTCCTTGACGATCTTTTTCCGTTTTTGTTCGACCGTTTCACATGACTTTATTCATTGAAACTTATTAAAACTTCAGAAGTTCTTAAAACTTTGGTCGTCATAATGCTTTGCTTTCGTTTGTTTAATAAATTCCTCCTCCTAATGATTTTGCTTTCATTTTGTGATTAGGTAAAATTGATTAAACTTTGAACCCCAGTAACATTTTATTGCAATTTTTCTGGAACAAATAAATTACAAAATCGGATTTAACGTGGAAAATTATTTCAATATACCAAATTTGAAAATTTTGAAGTAATTTTAAAATTTCACAATGTCACAGCAACAGGGAGGCCCCTGCAAAATTGCTAATAATCAATCATCAATCGTTTCCTAGTTGCACATCGTCAATCTTCTCATCCTTCCAACCCTCCACCAATTCAACTTTGAT
>NC_069000.1:490690-497261 GCF_001194135.2 Octopus bimaculoides
GTGTGCATTCATGTTATGTACGTGTCCTGTCGGTGCTACTGGTATTCCATGCTATCCGACTTTGGAGGAGCGTTCAACTAAGACGGAAGAATTGTTCATATACAATTTCTTAAAACATTGCAGCTGGTATGTATAAACCGTTGTTGTTGTTGATCGTCTCTTCTCTTTACTCCGACTCGATCCCCCCACCGCCACCCCCCACCACCATTTTCATTATCACTGCCGCCGCCATCATCATCAGCCCCCACCGCCGCCGCCGCCGCTTACTCATTGTCGTTAATGCACCAAACGAATTTTAATAATTAAAAATAAACAAAATCTTAAAAAGCAAAACTTCCTAAACATGGTGAGCCAACAGAAGTTGCCCTCTTGTACCGTCACTAGTCTGCTAGAAATAACAGCCGGTCCTCCCTCGCTGTCTTTCAGAAATAAAAGTAGAGGACCCTTTAGATAATGTTGTCGTAAGTATTCCCTTTTGAAATGAACGGACGGGGAGGAAGCACGATGATGGGTCTTCTTGGATCAGAGCTGACCTGTGGCCGAAGCGAAACGATGTCTTCGACAAGAGGTTCTGTTAGAAACAGCAGCTAAAGCTCTCGTAAATTACACTCTACCGTCTTTTCCAAAAAATGACTGAAGGATACATTATAGAATGTCTAAGAATATCTAGGATATGAATGACTAGGTGGACGGATGGTCACAGTTGAAATAGCTTTGGCCAAAGGATCTGCTGATCGGCTGCTCAGATCTCATGACCTTGGGCTAAACAACAACAGTGCAAAGCAGACACATGAAACAATCACAAAACTATGACCATAACAACAACAACAACATTGAAAACTATGGGAAATTAAAAAACAAAAAGAAAACAATAGCAAAAGTCCGAAAGTAAATAAACCAAAATGTCTAAAGATGAATGAGTAGAGAGAGAACGCCATGAAAGCTGTTGTCTTCCGTTCAATCATCTTCGGTTGCATAAATGTTTATCGGGTTCTATAATGATGATAATAATAATAATAATAATGATCTTGGTGGAAGGGGCTGAAGTCTGTGTCAGTGTCTGTCGACAAACGGTGAAGAAAAATGTCCCGCAATACAAGCTACGTATTAATATATTTACCTAAAGGCACACACACACACACACACACACACACACACACACACACACAGATGTATGTGTGTGTCTATGTATTCTAAATCTTGTTTCGATATTGTCCGTTTGTGTTATTCCAGAACTAAATTCCTAGAGGCGGGGGGAGGTGGGAGAGGTTGGAAGACTCAAGAGCGCCGAACGAAATGTCTTATGGGATTTAGTTACAACCTTTTAAAGTTCTGAGTTCAAATCCAAACGAGGGTAACTTTAAAATAAAAACCGACTTTGATTTAATGTTTTCAACCAACCATCGATAGCTATGAATGGATTTTTAATAGAACACTGCTCAATTTTCTTGTGTCGTCGTTGGATCGTATCTGTATATCTAGTCTTCAATATGCTTATCTATATATCTTCCCCACCATCCGTTTATCTCTCTACATACCCATCTATGTATTGGGGTAGCTGCTTGATTTACTCTGCTCCACTGTTTATTTTTCGGTCCCCACTGTACCATCCTCTCTGTATGTTTGTTTATATTTCTAATTTCTTCTTTGCAAATCTGTCTATCTGTCTAAATATCTATCTAACTGATGAACCATCTTACCACACAAACACACATATATATGTATGTATATATATATATATATATATATCTTGGTCTATTACATGTTCTGTTGGTATGTTGTGTTCCTCAAACAGTTGTACGATCTTCGCTATCTGTTACACATCTTCTACCCAACTTATAAACACCCCACCACGTAGTAAATATAGTTTTAAACAAAGCTCATGTTACACACCTCAATGTTTAAGCTATTATGTACACCCTAGCCCTGCCTATTTCCACACCCTACATATATTATGTTACGTCATATAGTGATTCAGCCCCAGAACAGCTCTCAAGAAGACCTCTAATCAAAATGATTCCACATGTGACTTTCCTACCTTGTTTTTACCAATTTGTTTCTTCCAGACAAAGCATTCTCTGGGCACCACAGCTCATGTGTCAGTTGTTTTTTTTTTAAAGATAAATAAGTATAGGGTGTGATTTGACAAAACTTTGGTTGCTATTTCTAGCACTTTGTTAATTTGCTCAGCACTGGGTTTACTGGTTGGATTCTCGGTTAGCCTGTGTTGTTGTTGCTGTTGTTGTTGTTGCATATAATGAAAGATTAGAGAGGAATGGAGCTAGTATATTCTGCCGGGTATGCAATGTCAGTGTGCATTTATGACAAAGTGCAAAGTGTATTGAGAGGGGAAACTAGGCCTAAGAGGAATTAGATGGAGTCTGCAAGAGAGGCAACTCTTTGGTCATATGATGTTTATGGATGAGGAGAGCTGCATACAGAAATGCCAGTCACTCCAAAAAAGAATGAAACATGGGATGAAGTAGAGAAGGCTAAGCCTAAGATGCTGAGCATCAGAGAGGAGAACAAAGGACCCAGCTACTTGGGAAGACCCACCTATCACTGTCAAAATGAAGTCCTAAAAGCATTCTGTTTATGCTTGTAAACTATTCTACCTTGTCAAGCATTCCCTGCATCTTATTCCTCTAACAACCAGCCCTCCATCACTCCTCAATCTACCTGGCACAGCACCCCCTCCACCTAGAATCCCTTCCCCCCATTATCCCCCCTCCCCGTCCTCAACCACTAATTTTCTCCAATCATCCCCTTTCTGTACCTTTCGTTATCTCTCTCTCCTTTGCCATACTCTACTTTAACACCTCACTTATCTATAGTCTTTCTCTTCCCCCCTCTCACCCCCCTTACTATAGCCACCCTTATGTAGCCTCCCTCCCCACCACCCTTCCCCTTCCACATCCCTACCTTCTGATCTCCCCTCCTTCCTGAGCCACTTTACATCTCTCCATCCTGATGCTTCCCTTCAACTGCACCCCTCCACCCTTGTCCATCACTCACTACATTCACTTCTACCCCCACCTCTTTAACCATCTCTTACTCCGTCCTCCTATGCTCCTATCCCCTCCTATGCTCACCTTCTTGGACCTTGAAAGTTTGTTCTGGCACTCCATTGTTACCGTCTTTTATCTCCTTCCCAACTACACCCACCTACCTCTCTCTCTCCATATATATATATATATATAGTAGGGGTTGGTCATGTACCCCCTCTATGTTTGTTCCTCTATCCTACTTCAGCCTTTCACCCACCCCCCCTTCAATACTACTACCCGCAACTTCGTAGTGGAAGCTTTTCCCTTTTGCTTTTTCCTATCATGCTAGTTACTTGGCAACCTCTCCCCAGGGCCACTACATTCTGTAAAGAGGTGTTCAAAGCTCTTCCCAGTGACATCGTGAGGAATGCATGGGCCAAGTGCTGCATCCACCTTGAGGCCATGACTGGAAGCTGAGTGGGGCTACTTTGAGGAAACTCTTATCTCCCAGCCATCATCATCTAGTTAATATTTTTTTTTTTCGATTTTTTTTTTTTTAAATACCGTATTTTTAGATGGAATATTGTGTTTCTTTTTCCTTTTATGCAAATGATCAAAAACATTGTAGATATATGAATATGTATGTGTGTATCATCATCATCATCATCATCATTAAACATCCATTCTCCATTCTGGCATGGGCCGGATGGTTTTACAAGAGCTGGTCAGCTGAAGAGCTGGTTCCAGTGCATGTGTGTGTGTGTGTGTGTGTAAAACCATAGCAAAATGGCTAATCAAACCATAAATATGTTGGGTCTTCCCCCCCCTCTACCCATATATTCAACTATGTACCTGACCACCACCACCACCCTCCCTCTCCACTCTTGTGCATCTTTGCTCCACCCCCACCACATCCCAGTCTTATTACAAGCAAATATCTTGTCTATCAAAGTGAAGTTGAACCGATGTCTGTGTGTTGCTTATTTGCATAATGACACTCCGAGTTATCACAGAATCTGTTTCGACATACGACTTTACATGAGGAATCTAGCAAACCAAATGCAAAAATGAAATGTGTGTGTGTCTGTGTGTGCATGTGCGCATCTGTGTGTGTGTAGATATATACATATGTAACTGAATAAGCATCCATATTCATTTATTCTTATTTTTACAGGTAAATAATGATTATATATATATTTATGTGTGTATATTTATGTGTGTATGTATTTATGTATGTATTGACATGAATATGAAATGATGTTTGTTGAATCTAAAAAGGAATGTCAGCCATATTGTTTCTTTCGCTCACCATTGACACACAATTCTCCAACAGGTTTCTACATGTCCTCTTGACCATTGCTTATTGTTTCTCACTTGGCAGACAGCCATTACATTTCTCAAAATATTGATTACTCTTAACTGGGCTCTCAGCCAAATTCTCTTTCTTTCCTCCTGTCTTTCAGCTTTAGTTTTGTTGTTGTTGTTTTTTTTGTTCTCATTTTCTTTTCTTCCCCCCCCCCTTTTTTTCATTGTAATGAGAATCGTAGTATCTACTTTTCGTTTGTCATATTTTGTCCCAGTGTGTTAGGAGTCAAGAGTCTTGAAGTTGGTGGCTCAGCCAAATTCCTTATGTTTTACCTTCTCATTGAAGAGTCAGTGATTTATAGCAAATACAATTCCTCTGCAACCTGAGGAAACTTGTGGTGGTCTGGTGTCAGTAAAAATACAAATTTATCATCACCCTTTAATGTCCCCTTTCCATGCTGGTATGGGTTGGATGGTTTGACAGGAACTGGTCAGCCAGAAGACTGCACCAGCCTCCAATTGTCAGTTTTAGCATGATTTCTATGGCTGGACGTCCTTCCTAACTGCAACCACTTTACAGAGTGTACTGGGTGCTTTTTTTTTTGTGTCCTATAGAAGACAAATTTTAACCATTGAGAGCAAGGATCCTTCTTTGCAGAAAAAAATAAAAGGAATGGCTTTCAGTGATACAGCCTTTGACATTTTCATTAGAAAGATTTCAAGGAAGATCAAAGGACAGAGAGATTTATTCCTTGCTGCTAAAAACAGTTTAATTTTTTTTTTCTCTGAAGACGATGTCCCCCACTTAATCCCTAAAACCTTAAAATTCATGTCTTTCCCATGTTCTGCAACTTATTCTAATTAGAAAGCAATATTGATTTGATATTGTACAAATTTGATTGGAGCGGAGGCTTAGTCAATTACATCAACTCCACCATTCAACTGGTGCTTATTTCATCGATCCCAAAAGGATGAAAGGCAAAGTTGACCTCAGCAGAATGTTGTCTCGGTCCATTTCTGGATGAGATTGACTGCCCTGCTCGTCACTTCACTCCATTTCTTCTGTTCCTGGACCAAACCCAACCCTGAGCAGTTTAACCAGTCCTTCCATCTAGCATCCCACAAGTGGGGGTGGGGAGACAAGGAGGTTTTAGTGGACTTAAACCAGCTCTCATATTTGATTGGCTCTTTACTTATCAACCCCTGGGCAGAATGAAAGGCAGAATTGGCATTGGTGGGCTTTGAACTCAGAATGTAAAGAACTGCTTCAAGTACCACAAGGCATTTGTCTGACACACTAACAATTCAACCAATCTATCAACAACAACAACAACATCAACAATAACATGATAACTCTACATCGTCCACATGAGTGACTTGGCAGGAAGCCAGGTTTCTGACAATTGCTATTACTATCACGTTACTACTACTACTAATAATAATAATAATAATAATAATAATAATAATAATGTTTCTGCGATTACTGTCACAACTTAAAAATATCACCAGGTCTGTCGGTATGATCACTGCTACTGCTTCTGCTGCTGCACCTGCCACCACTACCACCACTATACAAGCCAATAAGTGAGCCCTTACATGAATACCAGACCTGCTGGAAATAGCAGCCAAATTTCCTCCTAATCACTCCCTACCACCTGGACATATTGGATAATAATGTGTTGAGTTCCCTGCAGGAAACAGGAGATAGATAGGGTGGTCACAGCTGGAGTGTCTTTGGCCATAAGACAACTCAATCAGAGCTGGCCTGGGGCTGAACAACAATAACAACCTCCAATGTATAGACTGTATGGGTCAGTTAGGAACATTTGGCTACCACCACCATCACCTCCACCACTGTAACCCACCTGCCACCAAACCACTATACCACCACCACCACCACCATGACTGCTACTACAACACCAAGTGAACAGTTGTGATTGATTAACCAAATGATTGGCGGAGAGAGAGAGAGAGAGAGAGAGAGAATCAAACATCATTTAAGTGTCTGATTTCATCAGCCATATCACTAGTGTGTGTGTGTGTGTGTGCGTGTAACACACACACACACACACACACACACACACACATATATACATGTGAACTTTGTGTTAGTTAAAGTCTGCTTGTGACATATTTCAACTTCCAAAGGCAAATTCACTGCAGTTACCATAGGGAGAAACAAGTTCTCTCTTATCATAAAAAAAAAGATGTAAAAACATCATATCTGCCCATATTATATATTACACACACACACACACACACACACACACACACACACA
>NC_069000.1:497300-500441 GCF_001194135.2 Octopus bimaculoides
CCCCATTTTATGTTATTTCTTCACATCTCTGTTGCACGCAGCAGCTAATCCAGTTAAACCCCTCCTCTAATGCTTCTCACAACTGACACATTGCACGGCAGCTCCTGAATTCATCCAGCATCATAGTTACCGGTGGTTCTGTTGGTAAGTGATGTGAAACCATCACATTCAATCCGGCCGTGGTACATCGAAGGAACAACTACGAGCGCTTAGTGGTGCTCAGCAATTTCCTCTTGGATGTCCATAATTAAAGCTGACAGCTGCACACCAACCGAGACAGCCTGAAGAACAGGCAGACAGGCAGACAGGCAGGCAGACGGTCAGACAGCTTGTTAAACATGTAGCTAGTTGATGGCTGGATGGTTGGTGGGCCGGATGGATATGTGAAAGGCAACATTGTAAGTTCAACGATAAACATATAACTTGGTTGGTAAATAGAATAGACAGATAGAGAGATAGAGAAATAGACTGACAGACAGACAGATAGACAGATGGATGGATGGATGGATGGATAGATGGATGGATCATTTAGTAAATATATGCAGGTTGGTAGAGTCAGAAACAAAAGTTGATTTAAAGCTCAAATCCCATTGAGCATCATAGATAAAACCATATTGGCTATTGTAATGAATTCCATTCCCTTGAAGAGTTGGAGTGGTCAGGGTTGGAATGCTTTTGATCATAGGTCTGCTCTGTCAGGGTTGACCTGAGACTAACCAACTATAACAACCTCCAATGTATGAGCCAATCAGGAGTCTCTAGCAGGGTCACTTGGCCAGTTAGAAGTATCAGCTAAATATCCCTCAAATCACAATCTGCCACCTTAAAAAACAAAAACAAGGAAATAAGGAAAAAAATGGGATGGTCATGGTTAGACTGTCTTTGATCAAAGGTCTGCACCGACTCCAGTGTGTACACACCTCTCAGGGGCAGACCCAAGGGGTGGGGCTGATGGGCACATGCCCCCCCCCCCTCAAGAAAAGAAGAGTGCCCTTCTAAATAATGTTATTGTGCCCTTTTCTCCTGGAATTGTATTCCCTTCTGACCTTGTGCCCTCCCATTCAAGAAATTCCTAGGGCCATGCCTGCCTCTACAAATGTGTTTACTCACACAAATTACATAACTTGCCAATTTTTACATTTACTCACATCTTGCCACATCAACAGACATCACAGAAAGTCACTTCCATGCATTTACTTGCATTTCTTCACTACCATAAACAGCACTTTGGTCCTTACACACGTCTCACACACACACACACACAGCCCTTCCCTTCCTCTATAAACACTCCCACCCAATCCCACCTCCACCTCCACGCCGTCTCGTCTTCTGTGTCACGCCAGTTTATTCCAGTCAACACCAACGTGTGAGGAGCTGATTTACTTTTCACCAGACTGGCTATGCCCCAGCATGGCCACAGCCTTTGTGGAAGTATGCAAGTATATGAGGCTAGTTTAGTGTGAGAGGAGAGGATCTAATCAACTGATTATTCCCTCAGTGTATTACTGGTATGGAACTAAGGTGGCTGTGTGGGAAACAGACTGAATGAATTACTTGCTCAAGGATGATGTGGAGTCTAAATCAGATCCAAACATCCTTCACCCACACCCACACCCACACCCACACCCTCACCCTACCCCTCAACAAAAACACACAATGTTATTTCTTCCAGGGTTGTTGTTGTTGTTGTTGTTGTTGTATAGCCCCAGGTTCGCCTTGATCCAGTAGTCCATATACTAACAAACGTAATTGACCAGGTCAAAGATTTACTGCTGGATTAGCTGGACTGACTGGCAGAGGTTAACTGGCTGTTGTTGTTGCTGCTGTTGCTGTTGGTGTTGTTGTTTATCCTCAGACGAACCCTGATTAAACAGAGCTATGATTAAAAGGGTTCCAGTTGGACCCATGAAGGACTACATTGTCAAACCAATCAGATTGGAACCTGGTGCAGCTCCCTGGCTTACCAGTTTTCAGTCAAACTGTCCAACCCATGCCAGCATGGCAAACGGACGTTAAATGATGATGATGTTGATGATGATGATGATGATATAAATAGTGGATAGGGAAAGTAAAAGCAGTAGTGGGTATGGTTATGTTGATGTTGATGATGATGATTGATACCATCACATTAGAAGTTGTTGTTGTTGTTGGTGGTGGTGGAGGGATTTGAGGATAGGGTTTGTACAAGAGGGAGAGAGTGAGAGAGAGAGAGAGATGATGATGTTCTTTGAAGATGGTAATGATGATTACTGTGCTGAGACTGGGGGTGGGGTGGGGTGGCATAACTGTTATTGGAGATGATGACTAGAATAGGGGATGGTTGATAATTGTGATAGGAGAGATAACGAGAAGGAAGAGGGGGGTAGGGGAGGATTGAAACGGTGGTGGTGGTGATGATAAGGCCATAGCTATACCAGTGATGGTTAAGGTGGTGGTGGTGGTTATGATATTATTGAGGATCGTTATATTGAGGTGGGGGAGAGGTGGGGGTCGGAGATGTAGCAAGTTGAGTAAAGATGGATGCAGTTGTGATTAGGGATGGCAGCCAAGGGAGGAGGGAAGATAAAGATGACGATGATGACGATGATGATGATGGTGATGATGATGATGATGGTGAAGTGAGATAATTCAGCAACGATGTTCAGGGAGCGTATCCAAGTGTAACATTTATGTTGGATGATGATGATGATGACAATAACGATGGTGGTGGTGGTGGTAGGAGGTGGATTGCAATGGTGTCAGCTAACAATTTTTTGAAGTTTGTAGATAGAAAACAGATAGGTTCCTTCTCCCCCCCCCCGCCTCAGCTCCCTGTCCTCCATCTCTGCACCGCCCCCTCCGCCAAAGCAAATGAGGTGGGGCATGAATGAGTGTGAGATGTGCATGTGTGTGTCTTTACATATGTACACAACCCACTCACATAAGACATAAGACTAGGGGCATGCATATTGGTGCAGACATGTTAACATAATTTGTTGCACACTGAAATTATTATTACATGCTGAAGGCTTTGAAACAGGTGTAACCTTAAGGATGACAAGTTGCTAAATAAAGATATTAACCTCTCACACCTCTTGACTTATTATGTTTGATGTGTGTGTGTGTGTGTGTGTGTGTGTGTGTGTGTGTGTGTGTGTGTGT
>NC_069000.1:501185-503561 GCF_001194135.2 Octopus bimaculoides
AAAATAGCTTGTGGCATTTAATTGCAGCAATTAATGTTTACAATTTGAAATGGACAGATGGGTGAATAGGCAGATGGACTGATTGATTGATTCGTTGATTGATCAATTGATATCCTGGTGATCCACTTTCAAATCTCAGCTATTTCGCTTCACCTTTCTTCCATTGTTAATGTCAGTATTTCACACCCAATCCAATGAACCCATTGGGGAAGCCTCTACATGGTTGCTTGATCTGCTAAAAACAGCAGCAAAATCTCCACTAAAGCACACCCAGCCTTCTTTAAAATACAAGGGATCACAGAGTTCTAGAGACACTGCAACTGAATAACAGATATCTTTCAGATCGGGGCCCATCTTGATCAAAGCTAATTTGGGAATAAACAACAACAGCAACAAACCTAGCAGCCCTACTATTTTGATATAGTCATAGATATATACAGACAGGATGGTCATGGCTAGAATGCTTTTGATCATAGGTTTTCTCAAATGAGACTTGTCTTGGGGGTAAACAACAACAATACTTTAATCCTAATTAATCATCCATTGATGGATACGTTTGCGTGACAATGTATATAATTCTATTTATGCTACTGCATAAGATGAAATGAAATTTTTAACCAGGAATTGAACCCTGCTCTCTGGTTTTCACTTACTGCAACATTTTTCCTGCTCCACAACACATAGAAAATATCACTTTCTAGTAATATTTCCATGACAAAAGATTTCGGAAGTGGGAAGGGAACATGGTCAAGAATTCTGGAAAAGGTGAACGAGAAAAGATGAAGGTCAAAAATGTTTTCACGAAGGTGTGAAAGTCATCAACCCTGAACTTTGTGTCATCACTAAATACCAGCTTCTAACACAGCAAAACACCTCAAATTTTGTGGGAGAGTCAGTGAAGACACAACCACAGTTCCTCATTGGGACTTTATTTTATCAACCCTGTAATAATGAATGTTAACGCTCTGCCACAAGGTCTCTCTAAATACAGGAAGAAATGTTATTTTGAAGCCCTAACCAATTCTGTCAACCCTCTGCCCTTTTCATGAGAATATTTGATTCTGAATAAGTGTGTATAAGTGACAAAATAATATCTAAAAGAGTGACCACCTGTTTCTTCCTCTTAGAAAAACTTCACCAATAAAGTATGCAGTGTTTGTCTAAGTCATTCATTGACCTGATGGGACAAAAGGAAAAAAGGAATGTTAAGTCAAACAATTGAGGTTATTTATCTTCTTATAACATTTGCCATATTATGTAACATTTATGGCATTTATCATGTTGTTGACATCATCAGAATTTATAAACTTTTGAGGGAATGTGAAATTTTTTTTTTGATTTTTTT
Organism: Octopus bimaculoides; assembly: GCF_001194135.2. Classification (NCBI taxonomy): domain Eukaryota; kingdom Metazoa; phylum Mollusca; class Cephalopoda; order Octopoda; family Octopodidae; genus Octopus; species Octopus bimaculoides. The sequence goes on from NC_069000.1 coordinate 502,531, forward strand.
TTTTTTTTTTTTTCTGAAACTGTATCTGAAAGCTTTAAATAATAGCATTCAAATATTGGATTGAAAAACCCTTTTAGATAGAAAAAGTCAAAGGCTGGCTATGAGTCTTGAACCTACATCTCCTGTTATGTCTACAGAAGTTGGGCTGCATCCCAAAGGCAGCCTTTGACTTTTCCAACCCAATATTTATCATGTTATATAACATCTATCATGTCACACAGCATTTATATAAACATGTTTATATTACATATTAATTACTATAACATACTAATTACTACTATAACATATTAATTACTATAACATACTAATTACTACTATAACATATTAATTACTATAACATACAATGTTTACCATATTATACAACATTTATCCTATTATATAACTTGATATCGTACCATCATTTCAAGGACGGTACCAGCATTTGGTTGATCCCTAATTGGTGAGACCAGATGAAAAGGACCCATAACCAAAGGCATTCTAGTCTTGACTATCTCTTCAACAAATACATTATGCAATGTGTCCTTCCCTTTTGAAGATGTTAGAGTGAGAACTGTAGGAGATTTGGCTGCAGTTTCTACATGTTGATATTTGGTTAGTGCAAGGTGGTGAGCCGGCAGAATCTTTGGCAACAGAAATGCTTAGCAGTATTGTGTTCAACTTCTGCCAAGATTGACTTTGCCTTTCATCCTTTCAGGGTCAATAAATACCAGTTATGCACTGGGGATCAATGTAATAGGCTTACCCGCTCCCCAGAACTTTCTGGCCTTGTGTCAAAATTTGAAATCAATGTTTGTATAATGTTAATGTGTGTGTGTGTGGTCAATTTTGCCTCATTCCAAAGCTTCAATGATTGAAATTCTTATGTAACTAAATTCATGAAGGTTGGATATAAATTACAAGAGTTCACTATAATGTCAGTCGTAAGGTAGTGTATCCATGTTACATACATACATACATAAAGATATATACATATACACATATCTATAATGATATACACAATATATAATTATATATATATTATCTGTTCTATA
>NC_069000.1:503571-505620 GCF_001194135.2 Octopus bimaculoides
ATATATATATATATATATATATATATATATATATATATATATATATAATTTGTTCTATATAATTATATATGATATGATGATGATGATGGTGATGATGGTATATATACATATATACATATGCGTGTGAGGATTATATCATAAAACAAGAATCAAATATCTTTCTCCCTTACATTCCATTTTGTGTACACTTTGTTCCACCCAGTCCAAGTCATTTTTGTTCTTTATGTCTAATTTTCACTGCAACAATATCAAACTCATCCTTTGCACATTTAGACAGTCTTTTAGGAGGTTTTTTTTTTTGTTTTTGACCTGATTTTACAATTTTGGCTTTGGTCCTGTCATGTCACAATTTCTGATGACCAGATTCTTGTGAAACTAGGAGTATCAGCCAAACTAAAGGAGGTGATGATGTGATAACTGGCTTTACTCAGCTGGTTAGAACCTACAGACACAAAGATTAACACTACTTGGAACTGGCAGACTTTTAGACAATTGCAATGTAGAATACTTTTCTTCGTGTTCTTCCCTGGTTAGAGGTTGCAGTGCCATGTTAAGGATACGTGATCGGTAAGTTTATCCATGCCATAAGGATCTGCTTTAAAGGGCAACATGAGCTCCTCCCTGGTGCCCCAGCTCTAGTTATTCTGAATCTGAGCACCATAATGCATATGTTGCTGTGTATCTGTTGTATCGACCACTCCATGTATCTCCTCTCCCTATTCCCTCCACTTCCCAATGTCTCGCCAGATCCATTTGCTCTGATTATGACTCTTACATAACTTTGTATTAGTCATTCATAACAGGTTCACGGTGTGCGAGTTAAGAGACCTTTTATTGGGTCAATCACAAAGTAAAAATTCATCAATAATAACAGCAATAAACAGCATCAGTCCACTTTTTGATTCAAACACAGTTTTTAACAAATTCAATCTACAATGGATATTTATTGAAGAAATCTTTTACACAATTAAAAATAAGATATAATTACACCAGGAGTGATCTTTGATAAATTTAATTCATTAAATTGATAAGGAATAACTGGAATACATTTGACTCTGTTGAGTGTTTGCAGTTTGTAAACATAAAAAAAAAAAAAACTGACAAATGTGATTTTAACTCATCATGAAATTGAAGTTTCTAGAATCACTTTATTCAGATCAAATGTTCAGTTTTATGCTAGATTCTATTAATTTTTTTTTGGCTCAAAATTGGAAAAAAATTCTTATACAATTAACCGAAATTGATTTTTATTTGCATCATATATTATTGACCAAACTATTTTACATAAATTCTATGCTAAACAGTTTATTTTGAAAGGCTATAGAATTCACTGGTTTCTGTTAAGTTGATATTCACTTATTTTTTTATGTTAACTTCAGTTCTTAGAACTCTTTCTGTAAAGAATTTTACAAAGACATCAGAAGAGAATTCCCAATGTTTTCATCTCTTACTTTCCGTTGTTAATATCTGTACTTCACTGCAAAGCAAATAAGTTGGCTGAATCGTTAAGACCAGGTACTGGTCACTGGTCAGCCAAGCACGGTCATCATTGCCTCTCTAAGAGGAATATTTCACACTCAACAATCTCTATATTTTTGACTTATGCCAATTGCATGAAAACTTTAAATTTGAGGAAATACTCCAATTTATAAAACATAGTTATATCAGTCTTTGCACACCTTTAATGCAGGTGTGTATTGAACATCTTGTTTGTGTGTGTGTGTGTGTGTGTGTGTGTGTGTGTGTAAAACCATCATCACCGTCGTCACCATCTTTTACCACCCACTTTCCATACCAGTACAGAATCCATTGAGTTCGAGGACTGCATTGTAGTGGAATTAGCTACCATTTCTAACAGGTTGAATGACAATGTGAGGCCTCCTTTGATGGCTCACCTTTGCTTGTTGACCGGTTTGTCTGTTTGGTATTAAGATGGACAAGACAGCTTTTGCAATTTGCTGCTCTCCACACTCTCTGTCTGTCTCTCTCCCATGAGTAATGTTCTTGTTGTTGTTGTTGCTTATACCAGGGTGGTGGTGGGGGGGGGGG
>NC_069000.1:505630-512216 GCF_001194135.2 Octopus bimaculoides
ACTGCTGCTGCTTCATCAATTAAATACATTCATGTTGTGTTCACTGTGAATGTCCATAATGTAGGTTTTGTAATTTTAAAACAGAGAGAGGGAGAGAGAGACAGAGAGAGAGACAGAGAGAGAGAGAGAGAGAGAGATGCAAGCAACGTAGCTCAATCAGTCAGTCCTTCTCACGTCTTGCTCTGTTAACTTGTGTTGCAGCAGTGATGTTGTAACATGAAAAAAAAAAGAAAACCACAAAGGAAGGAAGGAAGGAAGGAAGGAAAGGAATACGGAGGGAGGCTGGTAAGGGGGCGGGGGGAGCTGTAAGAAGAGGAGAGTGTAAGAGCAAAAGGCTGCTCTTTCTCCATTTCAGTTCTAACCCAGACTCTCTCGAGAATTCTCCATCCATTCAAAAGCAAATGTTCATCAACGAAAATCTGCTTCCTTCCCACTATTCAAACACACACACACACATCTATATATATATATGTATATAGATGTGTGTGTGTGTGTGTGTGTATGCACGCATGCACACGCGTGGGTATATGGGTGTGTGTGTGTGTTTGAAGTGTATTTTTCTATCTCTGGGGGCAGTGGGGGAGGTGAAATCGAAAATGAAATCAGATAGCGATTATAATTAACTAATTAATTTCAGCTTTATTTGTTGTTTGTTTAATTAAGATGAATCGAATTGAATGAATGAGCATGAGAGACTGGTGGTGGACATGGTGGCGTTGGTGCTGCTGCTAGCTTTGGTGGCCATGTCTGGTGGTGGTGGTGGTGGTAATGCCTGAAGTGATAAATATATAACACTGTAAATATAGGTCATTGTTAATATTGTAGTAGTAGTAGTAGTAGTAGTTTTGCCTTTCCCTTGCTCTGATTGAAAGTTCCCACAATGAAAGGCAGTCCAACTTTGACCATCCTGTCTTTTCTCTTTCCAGGCATTGTCTACACCAGACTACACTAATCAAGAGGAGGGTTTCCTTGAACGAATTCCTTAAGTTCAATTCCTGTCAAGAGTGAAGAATCTAACATTTCGGGCTCTTAGCCTTCATCTGAGAGTGAGCAAGTGAGAAAGAACGACCGGTGCTGTCACCTGGAGGCAAGTAAATAGGTTTCAGTCATTAGATGACAGCCATGCTGGAGCTCCATCTTGAGGGGTTTTAGTAAAACAAATTAACCCCAGGACCCAAGCACTCATTCTTAAACTTAGTATTAGTCTCTTTTCGTCATACTGCTAAGTTATAGGGATGTAAACACACCAACACCAGCTGGCAAGTGGTGGTGGGGACAAATACAACACACAAATAGATACATACGTATGTATGTATATATGATGGGCTTCTTTCAGTTTCCATCTACCAAGTCCACTCACACAACTTTGGTTGACCCTGGGCTATAGTAGAAAACATTTACCCAAGGTGCCATGCAGTGGGACTGAACCCAAGACCACGTGCTCATCTAAAGAAAGGTAACCCCATACATTTCGTGCAGAACTGATAACGACTGGGCTTGTGACATGTTGCACCTGACCAAGACAAGTTGGAAGGTCAAGAGAAAGGGACTGGCTCTACACAAACCGCTCTAATAGCATTCGTCATGCAGGTTGTTCAGCAATCCAAGACACCAATTCCAAGTTGAGTAAAGAGAGGGGAAGAGGTGATCTTGGTGGGTGGACGATGTCACTGGAAATCTTCAGCTCTGACCCCTGCACACACAGGTGGGCAAAGGCTTATGGTCAAGCAATGGTGTTTTACTGAACCGTCATCCATCAAAGCACCAACACAGTCCATAAAATGTATGTATGTATGTGTGTTTGTATATATATATAGTGAGAGACAGACAGACAGACAGGTTCATCTTTTTTCACAACACTCGTTAACCGAACATGGTCTTTGCCTCCAATAACATCTTCCAGCTCTGACTAGCTTGCAGTGTTACATAATTGTGCCTGTTATCTAATCCAATCTAATATTCAGTGTGAAACTGATTGGTAATGAATATATAGTGCTGTACACATATATATATATATATATATATATATATATATACATATATATACACACTAGCAAATGCACCCGTCCTTTGGACGGTTTAAGTTACTTTGGTTTTTTGTTTTTTTTTTAGATTATATAAAAATAATTATGGCTGTTCTCGGGGGGCTGCATTACATAAGAGGATAGAATAGTTTATTGATTTTTAGCTACAAAAAATAGGGTTACATTATGATTGAGAAAGTGTTTTACTTGAGTCAACACAGCACACACACACACACCCTTTCCATCATCATCATCACCATCATGATCCTCTTCATTTCAGGATTTGCTTTTCCTTGTTCCGTGGCTGGCTGCCCTTCCTGACGCCAATCCTTTTAATCGTTTCCTTCAACACACAGATGCAAATGGATGCAAGACATGCACAAACATGCACATGTACATGTATAGACATGCACGCACGCACACACACACACATCATGATGGAATAGAGACAGACAGACAGACAGAAGGATGGTTTAGAGTTGACAATGTAGACAACTCCAATGCCATCCCTTGTTGTACAGGAAGCAAGGTACAGTGGAGAGTGGAGGGCAGCAGAAGGTTTGGAAGGTGAGAAAGCTTTGAAGAGACAGAACATAGCAGGAACATAATGGAACCAACACCTAAATGCAAATATATTCAAAATGCCCACTTTTGTTACAGCTACCATTTTAAGGTTTCTATCTCCATGTTTACATACATGCACAAACACATATGTTCACTCTATTTTATATATTGAGTATTTTACCTGAAACGGAGTTCTTCCACTTTTTTATTCAGACACAGAAAACAATGATCTGTGCATGTGTGTGCACATGTGCATGCATGTGCGTGTATTTGTGTGTGTGTGTGCCAACCCACATCTGTTTCCAAATAGGGTAATGGTCCCTTGTGGTCAAACATATTTTTCACAACACTTGAGACGAGCAATATTACTTGTATGACAGTGACTCTTGCTTACAATGTCTCTAATTTGATCTTATTCTTTGTTAAATATCATTATTGATCTTGTACCCAGTGAAATTTCATTGATCCCCTAGTTAAATAAAATTTTTGTTTGCTGGGTTTTTTTTTTCTTTCTAATATATAATCTCTATATAGATATATATCATTTATACTGTCTCTTTGTCTTTCAGCTGGTGAGATGAAGGCACCACTTGGAAAAGTTTGATACATTTTGGCTGTAGAACTGATTAGAACCAGGCATGCAAAATTCACTTGTTGCTTCAAGGCGGGCTTCTCTCGAGCTATCTCTTTCAGGGCCATCCAACTCTGCATCAAGCTATCTGAAAACTTATCGCCCTGATTCTGGATATTTAAAATACCATGGCTATTCCTGCAGCCCTGCTTCAACTATCGACAGACTTTACTCCCGCCGGCTCCCTGATGGACCGGGTCCACTCGACAGAAAAGGCAAACTGTTATCGGACTTACGCACCAACCGTTCACGCTACAGTGAAAACATCAGTTTGCCTTCGTACACAAAAACTCAAAAACCAACAGAATATACTCACACACCACTCAGTAGCTCCAAGTATTCTACATCCAATTATTCGTCCCCTTTATCTAGGAGTTATAAGAGCTCTCCTGGCAGTCTGTATAGTGGTAGCACCTTACGTAGCGCAAGAGCCTCAAGCGTTGTCGATTTGCCAAGCACACAAAGTCGGTACTCGGACTTTCGTTCTTCAGATGCCTATAGTTCTTCCCGCCTAAGAGCTGCCAGCCAATCACGCACTGTAAACCCAGAGTCACATAGTCAAACAGGTTCGAGGAGCCGGGCACCCAGTGTGGATGTTGCCATGGAACGAGTCTCCAACAAATCAACAAAGAATGATTCTACATCAACATTAGAAAACTACAATAGCAGCAGTTTAAACACATTGGGTTGGAGAGCCAAAGTGTACAGTGACAGATACAGTCCTGTGGAACCTCTCTCTGACCAGACAAATCATATCAACAACACAGTCAATCACATCAGCACTACAACAGCCAGAAGACCGGTGAGTAGCAGATACGTTGTTGTTCTTGTTGGGGGGGGGGGGGCTGCCTCTTTATTATTTTCAAAATTCATTGAAACAAAGACATTGTATTTGGCAAAAATATGGTAAGAAAAGAGCTTGAACTCAGAACTACAAAGCAACTAAAACAATAACTTTTTCTAAGATAACAAAACCTATTCTAGTGTTCCTACCACGTGCATTAGTAATCTATAGTAATTGTTTTAATACCTTCACATTTTATGCTTTGTGGAATTCAGTTGTGCCTCTAGGTTTCTATGTTCTAACTTGACAGAGGGAACGTGTTGGAGTCCTCTTTATTATCATATTCCACCTGGGTGTCACTAAAATACCCTACACATACTGAAGTAGATTTAAACTGCCTACACCCAAAACTTTTGGGCCTCGTTCCAGTTTGTGAAATCAATATTTTCGGGGTTACACACATGCAAGAAATCAATAAGCACTTTCTATTTTATTCTTTATTGTTGCTGTTTTGATTCCTCAGTTGAGAGAATATTCTTTTCACAAATACTGACAAAGCTGGAAACATTGTCAATCAGAACAATAGAATAACAAGTTATATTTTCAAATACAAAATCTATCTTTCATGTCTTCTAATTTGTAGCAGTTATCATCATCATCTTTTAATATCTGTCTTCCATGCTGGCATGGGTTGAACAGTCTGACAAGATCTGACATGGCAGAGGACAGTGCTGTGTTCAAAGTTTACTTTGGCATTATTTTGGCTATCAATATTCAAAAATATTTTTTATAGAGATTGTTACATTGTTTTCTGTTAACCAATAACTCTTCCATTGATCATTAAGAGCATTTCATCTGTTACTTTGTAGCATAATGGACGGGAAATGAACAACTGGTAAGATGTTAGACATAGGAGCTATGCCTAAATTATCTTTCTCTAGTTTAGTGATGGAAAGGAAACCTCTTTATTATTTGAACACAAAAATTCCATTTGGAGTTTCAAATGATCACTGATTTCATTATCAAAAGGTCAATTAATTAATTAAATGTTTTGTTACCTTTCCAGCAAGGTAAACATCATTAATGTTTTGGTGTCTTGGATCAATTTCGGGTGGTTTAATGTTCTTTGCTAATTCATCTTTAAAAAAAAAGACTCAAGAGATATTTTAATGATGTCAGCCAATACGAATGATGAAACTCGAAATACTCAGATTAGAATTCGACATTCATTAAATTTACCTTTTCTGTCAAACTGAAGGAAAGCATTATTATTTATTCTGTTCCATGGTTGTTTTTATATGTCATCAATTCTGGTCCTATCAACTTTGTCATCTCGTGAAATAAATAAATAACACATCAAATTCTTCTCATGTCACTACAATAACTATTTATCATAACTATAACTATATATACAGTTATATATATATATATATAATTATATTATTGTATATATATATATGTGTGTGTGTGTGTGTGCGTATATATAGTTGTTTGTTCAGTTTCTGTTGGGTTGTTCGTTTTATCAGAAATTGAGTTGTTTGTCAACAAATGATTTAGACTCATCAAAACAATTTTTGTTTCATTAACATTTTATAGAAGTTTTGTCTTTTATTTGTATTTCTCAGAGTAACACTGCAGCGTTTACAACAGATAGCTTTTTTATTGTTTTCATTTAGATTCTAGCAACCATTTCCCTTCCAATCACTGTTCACATCAATTTTGTCTTTCTTTTCAATGGATCTTCACTCATTATAGAAGAGGATATTAAACATTATTTTATAAATATTTATATAATATAAATATAAACATTGCATAAATATTTATGTAAATATTATATAAATATTGTACAAATGTTTATATAAATATATAAATATCATATGAATATTGTATAAATATTTATTCAAATGGGGGTGGGGCAAAATGAGTAATTTCTGATTTCTTATTATTTTCTTTTTACTTGTTTGGAATAATTATGTTGCAAGTATTGCATCATAATCCCTTTGTTCCATCGCATCGTCTTTGGGAATAAAAATTGGTCAGCATGGTTGATGTTGTTGTTGAGGTTGAAGAGGGTTTGGAATATGGTCAGGTGATTGGTGCTTTTTGTTTTTCAAGAAATTTCCTTTCATTTTTAACCCAATTCTAATTGAGGTTGCTAATAAAATATCTGGACAATTTTTGGTGTTTAACAGTCACAATTCTTTTCTCTTTTGAATTCCAAGTTGGGTTTTTTTCTCACATTAGTGTCTAATTTGATAATTTTCAATTTAGAAAAAAAATGTCTTAACTGGGTCAAATCGAGTAATGACCAATTTCGTAAATTTCTGCTCTTTACCATGAAAAACCCACTCCAGCAGATTCTGAAGAAGCTATAGATAATATTTTATGTCAAGTTTTTAGATTTAGCCAAGTTTCGTTTAATTTCATATCATGTGCCATTTTTCCATGATCCTCTTACAATTTGACTGAGATATTTCGAATTTTTGTTGAATTTCTAATCTTTCCAATGTCTAAGGATGGATATTGATGTGTTATGAGTTTTTTTTTCCCCCAAATGTAATTCTGGAGAATTGAAGAAACAAA
>NC_069000.1:513862-523156 GCF_001194135.2 Octopus bimaculoides
AACCTGCCGTTTCCTCGCCGTCTTGCTTGTTCTCCTCTTCTACAATGACCTCTCTACTCCTCCGAATTGCTAAGACTCGTGTCACCGTCACTAAATACTCCCGATTCCTTCGTTCCACCTCTTCTCCTACTCATATTATGTCCACCCTCTGACCACGACGAACAGTTCCTCCTTCCGAGAAAGTCTAGTCTTTGAAATTCCTTCTCTACCAAGCTTCTTTTTTTTTTTTTCTGCATCGATATTGGAGTGATTCTGAAGACCATGGCCACATCTCCTTCCTCTAGGCTAAACCATGAATAAGCCAAACCTATTATATACTATATTTAATTCACCCATGCAACAAAATATTGTCTAATAGCAACACTCGATTATTCCCAGTCAGCTGCATCCATCATAGAAAAGACGAATTAGCGAAGGAGCTTGAGCAGTTAACTCGACTGTATCGAAATGATGGAAAAACTTCATTTCAATCATAACCTAACCATTGAGAAGAAAAAAAAAAGCAGGGACAAATTTGATAGTTTTGAATTGGTTGGAGCTGCGGAGGGGAAGCGATAGAGATTTAGGGTTGAGGTATCTTTGATCATAGATATAAGTCTACTCAATCAAGCGTGACCTGGAGCGAGACAATACAATCATTAAAATAAAAGAACGTAGATCGAAATTGAATCCAACTCTTTTATATCGGGACCCTTAAATTTTCTCTGCAGCAAGTCGGGGATCGTTTCGTTTTAATCGTTTATAAAAGACTAAAATCTTCGCTTTTCCGTAAGAATTGATATATATTAAAAAGGTTTGCCTGTTGGCTTGTTTGTGCCTCAGAGATGATTTGAACTCGGTACTTCCAACTAACGAAACTAATTTCACTTGGTCCAACGAGGGAACGTCAACGTGTTCACTTGACCTGCTGGAAATAGCAGTCCGTTCGTCACTCAATTCATACCTTTGTGTCTTAAAAACGAAGGAACTGTGTCTGAATAAAAAACGGTATGGTCATGATGGACGGCCTTTGATCTGAAGTCTGCCAGACGAAGACTGAACTGTAGCTAAACAACAACAAACCAATAGGAGAACCTCTGCAACCGAGACAAATCTCACTCAAGTCATACTCCACCGTCTTTTAAAAGATGGACACATTGCAGAGAGCAAGGAGGGACGATTGCCACTTAGAGCTAGCAACCAGAACTGTTTATACAACAACACAGCATCGTTGACGAGATACGAACTCTCAATCAATCTATCCACAATCTCCTATAAATTCCATCTCTTTTCGTCAGCGGTCGTAATTTCCCGTCATCCATTCTTTTACCTTTTTTCAAAAGTAAAAGAAGCAAAAAAGATGGCGTCCTTTTTCGTCGTCAGACATACAGTGTCTTATGAAAACTAAAACACTGTCAGAATATCTGTAACTTCGACAACCAAAGATAACTAGCCATGAAATTCGAACATTTTTTCATGGATTATATCTCAAACATCTGTTGCATCAGTGATAACTTGCTGTTAGACTACAAAGAAATGGTACCCACCCTGGGACGGACATTGTTTTCACTACATGTCAGTGTTTCATATTTTCCTTTTTCCTCGCAACTAACTTGGGCAGTCTTTGATAATAGCGTACCACTTTTACTTTCTCAAATTTTAGCTAACTTTTCCTTTGGTGGCCGTCAAAGAATTTCTTTTTTTTTTTTTTGTTTTCTTGTTATCGCTTAATTTGTCGTAGAAAATATTTTGTGATGCAATTAAAAATTTTTGTTTTTTAAGATGGAAGGTTTGTGACTATCAAATTGGTTAGAATTTTTTGTTCATGTTTGTATTGTTTAAGATGGAAATGCATGATTAGCGAGAGATTCTATTGTGATTTGTAACTAACTGAGCAACCACTAAAACTCGATTGTGAAATAAATTACTGGAAAATGAACAGCAAAATTTCTACACTTTTCCATCTTAAACAACGAGCTAGCCTCCAACACTGTTTAAATAGTAATCTCCTGCAGCCTACCAACTTCTACCAACTAAATCTGAGAAAGTGAAAGTAGCACGTTATACTCCAAGATCATTGTAGCTTTGGTTTAACGCCATCCCTTACTAACATTAAAAATACGGAGCTTTTGGTTTTGTTTCCCATGTGATTGTTGTCATCATTCTGGGACATCAAATTAAGATTACGTCTTTGATTTGATTAACATTTTTTTTTTAATTACGACTGTAGTCTAGAAGTTTGCTTCTGCGATCACATGATTTCAGATTCAGTTTCACTGCACCGCACCTGCGCAAGTGTTTTCCATTATAACTCTGGACTGCTTAAACCCTTTGTGGGTAGGTTTCATTGACGGAAACTCAAAAAAGGTCTTTGTGTCGTATGTGTGTGGAGCTAAAAGCGGTGACATTGTCATTTGCCTTATCAACAAATCGTCCGCGGGCTTTACACTTCTAAAACGTATTAAATTAGAGATTCCTTGCTTGAAAAAAAACAAAGGTTAGTGAGAGGAAGAGCATCCAGTTGTAAAACAATACTTTCGTAATATATTCGTCTTACGCATGCTGGCATGGAAAAAAAAAACGGGCAGGAAACGAAAGAAAAATAGTTTGATACGTCTATCCTCGTTTATTACGAGTGTTTGGTCTTCTTCCCCATCCCCCCACCCCCAAAAAAACACCGTCTTAAATGAATCGGTGATGAATGAATAACAGGGGAAAGAAAGGGTTTCGTTTTGAAAACCCAAGTTGTCCCCTAACTTATCCAAATAACACCTCAAAACAGTTGTTAAACACAGTGCTATTTATTGTTTGATGGTTGGAATAATATTTAAAGTAAAGTCTTATAACACATGACCAGTAAATAATAAATTTGTGTCGTTAAGGCCAGGCACCGTCGTGTTTCGTCTGTTTACTGGTGGCATGTTGATGGATACGGAGAGGTGAATGCACACACAAAAACGAGCAACTTCACAGCACAGTGATAGAAACACAGTGCATTTTGAGTGGCCGAGCATTACGGATGGATGGTCATTGGAGTGTGCTTTTGCAGACCAAGCAGAATCTTTGACTGATCGCTGACCCGTGTTATCGGAGATCAATTTATGACGAGTGTAACACAGGTTCGCAATTGAGCAGGATCAGTGATGAATAGCTGTGATGATCAACTGTTGCTCAAATTTTGATTTTCTTGCTTTGCTTATGCATTTCGTCATTGAACAGATACTGTTCCACTGGAGCCTTTCTCAAATCCCCATTTCTGTCATTATTGTTCTCTCTTTGTTTAAGACTGTAGTGTGTGATTTGATATAGACATAGCTGCTCTTTCTAGCAGTTCAAGCAACCTCATACAAGCTTCTTTTTCTCTAGTTCCTCGAAGAATTCTAGGCTGTATTAATGGTAATTTTTCCCAGTCAGACACCAATCCTGCCACATACCTTTTTCAAGTCATCACATTTTTATTTCTTTCATTCATATTTTCTTACTGAATCATGGCCAGGGATGGTATTGAACATTTCATGTAGCATATACCCCTTTTCATAGACTGGGGGTGGAATTACACCTTGGAATATTACGAGTTCTTTGGCAGAGGAAACATTTATACTTGTGGCTAATATAGCAGTCAAACGCCTTAGTAATTTGTAGGGATTAAGGTGAATCTATCAAGGAGGCTTCTACATTTTTGCTCAACCTGCTAGATATAGCAGCCAAATTCTCCGGAATCATACTTTGTAGTTTTAAAGGAAGTGTATATTGGATAATACACAGCCAACAATATACTTTAATTGATGATCAGAGGTCTTCTCCAACTGTTGTCATCAGAGGAAATTTTTTCTGGACAGCTGCCAGCTTTCTAAAATCTCGGAGATCAGTAACACTGGCTTGGATGGATAGTTTCCCTTTGCCCCATAGTTCAGTCACTCACTATGAGCCACAGTCACAGTTAGGATCCCCCAATATTTATTGTTGACCCTAAGCATTCCTAGCACAGCATTTGAGGCTAATGATGTTGCTCTTTGTCAGGACTGAGTGACAGAGTTATTGATCTTGTTGCTCACCCTCAGATCAACTCAGATCAAACAAACATCTGATCAAAAGCATTCCAGCTGTGACCATCCCCATTTTCCCTAGAATCTACGACTACAGTATCTGTACATCATCCGCATGACATCCAATCCATGTCATTAACTCATTTCAGTTATTCCTTTCAGCTCAGTTTTTTCTTTGTCATTGTCTTCCATTCTCTCCTTTCTTTTCAGGTCAATAAGATAGATGATCTTGATGGAATGGTTGGCCTTCAAAACCTCGGAAACACGGTTCGTAAGAACAACCAAACTTTTCTTTTGCTACAATTTGCTCCTTTTTTTTTTTTCCATTTATTTATTCACTTACTTTTTGTTCGTTTGTGTGTTCTCGTTGACTTGCAATTATATCTGCCTTCTTCACATACATCTGTATGTGTGCTTCTATAATTATGTATATATGCTGATACACATGTTTATAAATAATCATACACACACACATACAATTTTGTGTGTGTGTGTGTATAAACTGGCACTCTTTTTCATACACAAACACTGCTTTTTATACACATGTATTTCTATACATATAAAGACTACACCTACAAACATTTTTATACATATATATATATACAGATGACTTTAAAACATTTAATAACTTTTAAAACCTTAAATAAAAATTGGGAAAATGAACACGTTTTGGATGTGGAATAAAGTTAATATGTAACAAGCTTATATAACATTATATACACATTCTATGTACACGTTACAAGTAATAAACATTACATTTTATTGATATTAATATGCATGACAATGTATAAGATGTAGGTGGTGGTGGTGGTGAAGTTCTTAGAATATCAGCCATGATACTTTGCATCTGTTTGTGTTTTGATAGAAACACATGTGATACTTGTATGAAGATGGATTGGCCCTAGATGTTCCCTTTGGAAAAAATCAAGGGCTAATACAAGTGTGGAGAGGGAGGAGAGACTTCCATGAAGGGACATCTGCTGGGGCTTGCATAATAAAAAAATGATGATGATGATGATAATTTGATAATAACAAGCTTACTGTATGCAATGCTCAGGTGTGCAGTATAACTCAACAGAAAGGGCTAAAAAAGGGGACAGAAAGCAGACATAGAAGTGAAGGAGAGAAAAGAAACAGTAATGGAAGCAAAAAAAATACATGTAGAGGGGACAGAATAAGACACAGAAATAGAGAAAAGGGAAGATTAAAAGAGGAACAAGGTGGGTAGGCATGTCAGGAGTGGTGTTGGGGAATTTTGGGAAGCATAGAATCTTTGGATGGATGCAGTGTCTTGACAGTTAACAAGTGATGTGAGTAATTTATTCAATACTTTAAGATGTTTCTAAAATTCATGGGTTGTGAGCTGTTTTGAGATTTTATGAGCAGAGTTTTTAGCAGAATTCACTCTCCTCAAAAAATTTGGATCAGATCTTTGCCTTGAGGACAACTTTCACCATTCCTCCAATTGGTCTTGGAGGGTCTAAAAAATGTTTAGGCCCAACCATTCTTCTTCTCTCAAAGCAATAAAGTATCAAAAACATTCCGAAAGAAATTTGGTGGTGGGGGTCACATTGAAGAAAGCTTTCTTTTCAAGTAATACATTGTTAAACCCTCAACTTTTCTCTTCCGTTTTAGTGTTTCATGAACAGTATTCTCCAGTGTCTGAACAAATCCCCTTTGCTGCTGAACTACATAATCAGTGACCACTACAAACTGGACATTGCCAAACCAGGGGCTGCCCGCTTTGAAGGAAATTTTTTAAGAGGTACATTCCATCTATGATGTATTTATGTAGATGTTGTTCTCTAACTGTAGTCATTCCCCCTGCCCCCGCCTCCAGCAACTCCACCAAGTACCATATTCACCACCACCATCCTCATTCATGTCACAGCCTCTCAAAAATCACTTTCCCAGCACTACTAGCATCATTGTTACCACCACCACCACCACCGTCTGCACCCTTAGCTCACTCACCTTGAAATTCAACTTCTGAGAAACTTCTACATGGTTGCTTGACTTGCTAGCAGTAGCAACCAAATCTCCCTCATATCATATGCTACCATCTTGAAAAAGGACATTGGATAATTATGGTTTTGAGTTCTCTGTACATTGGGAAATGGTAGGATGGTCACAGCTGGAGAGCCTTTGATCACAGGTCTGCTGACCTGGGAATTAAACAAACCCTACCCCAATTATTCTTTGTTTGTATTGAATGCCTAAATTCCTTGTTTGTATATTCAAATGTGTGTGTGTGTGTGTGTGTGTGTGTTGTGCATTTATGGAGTTTGGAAAGATTGCCTGGAAACAGAAGGCAAGCTATACAAGCTTGTCAGTTTATTGTTTCCACAGCATGAAACCAGCAGTAACTGGGATTTAAATACTGTGTGTGTACTAAATGCTCTGTCTGCCTTTTATATATTTTCAGCCTTTTCTGAAGTGATGAAAAAGTTGTGGACATCCCGAATGGAAGTCACACCAGCTGTGTTTAGAAGCAGTATTAAAAAATTAAATAGTATTTACCAAGGTTTTGGGTAAGTTCCTCTCTGCTTTCTTTTCAGTTTTGTAAATTCTTTATTTAACGTTTCAAATTAACTTTAGGTTTTAGCTTTCAGGAATTATTGACATTTATGTCCTCTAGACCTTGGTATAGGGGAAACATTGTGAGTCCCTTATTTCCTTTAAGTAATTGTGTGTATGTGTGTGCGTGTTACAGCCCTCTCTCTCCCTCCAGCTGTCATGCTTTTGAGATTCTGCCGGACCAAGGAGGTGTTTAGGTCTGCTTGTGATTGTGTGGCCACCAGAAACAGGATTGAAGCCACACTGCTACAAACACGCATACTTTATTGTGAATTGATGACAGAGCATGTGTCTGTATGCACTTACACACCTAACAATTTTTTGTATTTACTGTTTGTTTATTTCTTTCTTTTTTTTTCCCAATAGCCAAGAAGATGCCCATGAGTTCTACAATCACCTGATCAATGGCTTACATGAAGAACTTGACACAACGAAGAAATCCGGACCCAAAGGGTACCCGAATACTATTCTACTTTTATTGCATAGACATTTCTAATCTAGAAAAGTAACCATCCTTGCTGTTGACATATAACAAAAGGTCTTTTGAGGTAGGGAGTAGGGGAGGGGATGAACAGTAAATTGACCCCTATATGTCTTTTAGCAACCCAAGAAGAATGAAGAGTAAAGCTGAATTCTGTGCAAGACCCGTTTTATCTTTCGTCTTTGATAAAATATGTACATCTCAAGTAGAGGGGTCAGGGTAATGAAGTACACCATGAGGCCTTGTACCGATGTTAGAAATCCATCTTGGGATTAAAGATACAGATAGGTTGCTATGGTAATATATAAGGTAAACAGATGATGCATGCTGGGTAAGAAGTTTTTTAAAGTTGATATTCCATGACAAGTAATCCCTAGAAAAAAAGCACTCAATCCATGTTGTAAAATGGTTGGCATTAGGAAGAGCATCCAGCTGTAGGAACCATGCCAAAGCAGACACTGGGGCTTAATGCAGTCCTTGAATACATTAGATCCTGTCAAACCATCCAACCCATACCAGCATAGAACATGAATGTTAAATGATGATGATGATGATGATGATATATTCTTTTTTTCTTTCCAGGATCAACCATGCATCTTGGTATGACTTCTGTAAAGGTGACACTAAAATTACAGGTAACCCTTGCTTCTTCTTATCAGAATTATAGGGAGTCAAGCCCACAGAGTGTCAGGATAGCAAAATGAAGGAAGACCAACTGTGATAAATGTATCGTTGACTTCCCAATAGAACTCAACCGCCCCCCCCCTCCTTCCATGGCTTGTTGGTAATTGAACAAGAGAACCACACACAGTTATTTCCCTTAGTAT
This sequence comes from Octopus bimaculoides, assembly GCF_001194135.2. Lineage (NCBI taxonomy): Eukaryota > Metazoa > Mollusca > Cephalopoda > Octopoda > Octopodidae > Octopus > Octopus bimaculoides. Next base: position 521,773 of record NC_069000.1, read on the forward strand.
GAACCGTCTTCCACTGGTTTTATTTATTTATTTATTTATATAACTGCATATGTGGGTAGGTGGGTGGGTGTTTTGTTGGTTCAAATGACTTTAGACCTGGATACTTTGCTAACACCACCACCACCCCTCGACACATCAGTCGAGTAAACTGCAGCAAGCAGAACAGTGGACCACAACACAATGAATGTACATTTGAACCCTTGGCTCTCTAATCCAACTCTAATCCAACCCTCTGAACCTCTTCTACCACAATTTATTAAGAAATTTTGGTGAAAGCAAAAAGTGGTTCAGTGTTTTTTTTTTTGTTTTTTTTTTTTTAATTTCTTCATGTAAGTAATTTATGCATTCTGGTGTTAACCCCACTCAATGACCCATCTCTTGCTCTGTTGCAGATATTTTCGCTATGCAGATGAAGCACAATTATGAATGTCTTGAGTGTTACTCAAAATCAACAGAGTACCACACAAGTTTTGATATGTCCTTGCCCATGAAGAAGGTAGGCTCTTCTTTTCTCATCATCTGCCTATATTACAGTATTGAACATCACTACATCACAGATATTAATCCACTATCTTCTATTGATTCTCCCGGTCCACCATAGATACTAAATCTGATAATCCCTCTCCCCTAATGAAGCTGTTAATCCTCTCATCCACTCTACTCCCTCCGTCACCCTTCCTTCAAGTAACCCCCATCAACTCTAATGTTCCCTTCTCACTCGTGGATTCATCTCTCTCTTTCAGGCATTCCGCACTGTAAACATGGAAGATATTATCGAAGATTTTATAGAATCTACTTCAAATAATGTAAGTGATTTATTTGTGTCAACCAACATACAGCCGTTGTTATGGCAACACTTATGTACCGAATAGAGTGAACCAAAATAATTTCATTTAAAGATTTCCATCTCCCAGTGTGGAGAGGGAAACAGGGGGAGACGACTCCAAGATCTCAGTCAAGTTTGTTGTTGTTGTTTAGGTTCAAGTATGCCTTGAACAAACAGAACTATAATAGAAGGCATCCCTATGTCCACTCCACATTGTTTTTTTAGGTATTGTGTACCTTGGACTATAAGATCCAATATGTCCTTTTTAAGATGTTATTAAGATTTTAAACCACTCATTACTATATTAAGTAATTTAAGGAACCCCCTAATTTTGGGGGCTTAAAATTTTGAAAAAAGGTTTTGTAAGGGATTATAATACTATCCATGGATAAGAAACTCCCATATTTTTTTAACCTAATTTTTGACAAAAAAGTTTCCTCATACACATTAAAATACGGTATACACCATTATTTAACATAACATTTGTGTTCCATGCTGGCTTGAGCTGTACTTGTCTCTCTCTCTCTCTCTCTCTCTCTCTCTCTCTATATATATATA
>NC_069000.1:523288-553235 GCF_001194135.2 Octopus bimaculoides
ATATATATATATATATATATATATATATATATATATATATATATACACACACACACACACACACATATTTTTTTTCTCTTTTCCAGATGTGCAAGAAATGTTCCAAACTAACTCTACATAATTGTAAAAAAGAATTTGTTCATTTACCTGAAGTATTAGTTTTATGTATCCTTTTTCTGACAAAAGAAGATGGTGGAAGAATAACTCTGAGTGAATAGGGGGTTGGACTTGTGAACCCCTGGATCTTGTGTTCAAATTCATTGCAATTAATTTGTTGTTTCAAAGCAAAACACTTCCTTTTTCAATTTTTCATAGCTTAAAAAGTTTTCATATAGGAACATAAAGGGGATATGGTGAAAGGTTTGTTTTTTGTTTTTTGTTTTTTTTTTACCTGGGAAAGGTACCTGTGACTAGTCAATACTCTTGTCTTGAAGCTAATGGAAGAGTTAACCATTCCATTACAGAGAATATAGTCATTCTATAGAATAAGTAAGCATTCCGTTACTTAACACTACAAAGGCCTGGGTTAATCACAGACTTTATAGATTTCTTTGTTCCCTCAATGAATCGACTTTATTATAATCTTTTGTAAACACACACTTTGTCACTTTACAGCTGAGCTAATGACTGTCCTGCTATCTGTGGCAAAGAGAGGGGAATCGTATAAGGGACCATGTAATTAGTACCGGCTCGACATGTTGTATCATCTTTACTGTCCAGTGTTTTTCTCTATGCCTGATGCTGTTGTTGTTTGAGAAGGCTAATGGTATACAATCGGTCAGCTAAATGGACAAACACTAGCCACAGATTTGTTGTTCCAGACTGACCATGCCTCTCTCATATCTGTTTAATGACCATATTATATAGTATGAAACGGGGCAGCTATAATAATCTGGACACCTGGTATTTTCTACACTGGAGGGGAGCCAGCACAAGAGCCTCTACACAGTTGCTTGACCTGCTGGAAATAATGGCTTAATGTCCCTCAAAATTCTTACCAGTCAGTAACAAGGAATCCACACATCTTCATCATCTAATGTCGGTCTTCCATGTTGGCATGGGTGGAGTGGTTTGACAGCAGCTGACAAACCAAAGAACTGCACCAGGCTCTCTTGTCTGTTTTGGCATGATTTCTATGGTTGGATGCCCTTCTTAACGGCAACCACTTTACAGAGTGGCACTGGGGGCTTTTTACATGGCACCAGCACCCTATTTATGTATAGAATTATAATTAAGTTATTAAAGGTGAGTTTACCTTTATTATTTTCCCCAATAAATGTTTTTACAATTTCTTCATGAAATTAATGTTTCTTTAATGCCCCTCTATTAGTTCACAATTAATTAATTTAATGTGGTCTTCAAATGTAAAAAGATTCTCACCACCCCACCACCACCACCACCACCATTGTCCCCTTTACATTTCCCGCCACCCTTACAGTAAGTTCTACCCTCAATCGATATTTCTAGTTCGTACCTTGACTAACCTCTTTAGATTTCCAACGAGCCGAGAAGCTGGGTAAATTAAAAACAGAGATGCAATACCCTGTTGAAAATTTAAATTTTACGAAATATGCCATAAAAGGTAAGCTATATAAAACCAATCAAGTTAGTGTTTTCATAATTAATGTAATGAGTATTTAAAAGCTAACTGAGAAATAACTGTGTGGTGAGGAAAGAAACAACATGAACTCAATGATTGATATTAATTTTATCAGTGGATTTTTTGGTTTAATGATATTGTACATCTCGTTACTGATGTAGTTGTCACTAATTTCGTTTGTATGATGAAGTTTGATGCTTTTTTGAAGAGGTCAGAATAAGACCAAAACATATCTAAAGTTGTCTCTCATACTTGCTAAAAAGTTTTTGAAAATCTTATTAGTATGTTATGAGCTAATATTTTCTCTTCACAGCATCAGTATTTCTGATTAGACACTAAATATATTAATACTAAATTAACTATTGTTCTTTATGCGGATGATGTCTCTGAGTGATTTTTGTTATGTTTGTTTATATGTACATAGACATATTTGTATGTGAAACTCCACAATTATGTACACATATGTGCAAATATGGACAATTGTGTGCACACACTCAAACACAATGTATAATGTGTGTGTGTTGTTGCACATATGGCAATATTGTGGGTCATCAATATATAAGATAAAAACTCTTCAGACTATTATCCTCATTTTTAGAGATAAACATTAGATTCCATCTCTCCTTCCATCTTCCCAACATATCACTTTCTTCGATCTCCAACCATTAATTCCTCTCGAGCATCTCCTGACTGTCAACATATTACCAAACTAGACTTGAACCAGAATTCCAATTCTCCAATTATTTCACCTGTCACCTAAATTACCCAAAATACTCAATATTTCAACAGATGCACCTCACCTGTCTAAATTACCAAATTCTTAAACACTTCCATGAAGCCTTGAATTGCCAAAACCCTAATTGAACAGTCTTTGACTCCTTTATTCTTCAGGTAACCCTAAATTGGCCACGTATACCCTGTACGCTATTTGTCTCCATGCCGGGGACTGCGCCACAAGTGGACATTACTGGGCAGAGTGTCGGCACCCAAAGACCTCAGAATGGAACAAATACAACGACACACGGTAAGTGGACAATAACAGTAAATCCCACCATGGCAACTCCCTCCTATTTCTGTCAGGTAAAAGAAGTGGAGTGGGGGGAGTTCTATCGTAGTTTTGCTCTGGCTTGTCAGATATTTACAGAATAGACACACAGACGGACAAAGGAGCAGAGTGTAGATGTGTGGGGGGATGGCATGGCTGGAAGGGGGATGAAACCGTTTCCCCCATTCTTGCCAATCAGCTCAACAGCTGAACATGCTTCCCCAGCCTTCTTTCCTTGGCCACCTCCACAAAACATCCACCTTAAAATTGTATTATTAAGTTCCTGATGAAGGAAATCTGCAGTACAGGTTCAATTCCCAACTGAATCACTTCATTCACCTAATATTAGTCTTTATTCATTAACCTAGAGATAGATGGGACTCTGCTAAGCAGATTTCACCAATGGTATTCTACATGTCTTTTAGTATTCCTACCCTGCAAATTCCTGGCTTTGTGCCAAAATTGGAAACTTGTCATTATTATTATTATTATAAATGGCAGAATCGTTAGCACGCTGGGCAAAATACATAGCAATATTTCATTTGTCACTACGTTCTGAGTTCAAATTCTGCCGAGGTCAACTTTGCCTTTCATCCTTTCGGGATTGATGAAATAAGTACCAGTTATATACTGGGGCCAATGTAATCAACTAGCCCACTTCCCCAAAGTTCCAAGCCTTATGCCTATGGTAGAAAGGATTATGATTATTATTATTATTATTCTTTTACTGAGAATTATGACCTTCTAATGCAGTTGTTGTTGTTGTTGCACAGAGTGAGCAACATCCTGAAGGGATCCACAGCCACAGGCAGTCGGGAATGCGTCTTCTTCTACCAGAGAAAGTGAATCCTCATCGTGCCGCCACCATTCAGCCGGCATCACTGAACATGAGAAAGCAGCCGACAAGCCGCAGATTCCAGGCTGCACAACCAACCAAACCAAACCCATTCTGCTATTGACTTGTGCCAATGGACCGGTGCCTTTTTCTCTAAATAATTTCTTCAAACACATAAAAGAACATTTTTTATTTGACAAGCTTTTATGTTTGTTTATTTTCCTTTTTTTTTTTCGTTTCTTTCTACCCCCTCCCCTTTTTTCTATCCCCCCTTCCCTCTTTCTCTCTCTCTCTCTCTCTCTCTCTCCAGCCTCCATCTTATAAACTTAATGCAACGATTATCCTGTCAACGATTTACATTATCAAGCATTATATCTATATCTATATCTATATAGATATACATATGTGTATGTGTTTTTTTGTTTTTTTACATTTTTAGTATTTAAATTAATATTTAATTTAATTTAATTTCTTTTTCATTTTCATTTGAAATAACAAGAGACAAAATAAAAATAAATAAATAAATATATGAAAAGAAGAAACAAATGATAAAAAGAAACCAAAACAAATCAGAAAAAATAGTTTTGTTTTCATAATAAAAGCCAAGGAGATAATGATGATGATGATGATGATGATGATCGTCCTTTAATGTTCGTTTTCCCTGCTGGCATGGGTTGGACAGATATACAGCAGTCCTCCGTCTACCAAACCTGCTCACAAGGCTTCGTTGGTTTGAGACGATGGGAGAAGACACTTGGCCCACAAAAGCTTTGTCAGTGGATTTTGCCAGACAGAAACTGAAAGAAGCTTGTTGCGTGTGTTTGTACACACACACACACACACATATTTAGGTAGGCACATGGCTGTGTTTAGAGCATTGGGTTTGCAATCATGAGATTGCAAGTTCAGTTCCCAGACCGGGCTGTGTGTTGTGTTCTTGAGCAAGACACTTTATTCCACATTGCTCCAGTTCACTTGTCTGCAGAAATGAGTTGTGACGTCACTGGGGCCAAGTTCTGTCGGCCTTTGTTGCTTCCCTTGCGACAACACCAGTGGCATGTAGAGGGCAGGCTGGTATGCTTGGGCAACTGCTGGTCTTCCACAAACAACCTTGTCCAGACTTGTGCCCTAGAGGGGAACTTTCTAGGTGCAATCCCATGGTCATTCAAGACTGACGGAGGGTGGGGTGGGGCTGTCTCTACTCCATGTATATACGCACACACACACTTATTCATTTACTTAATTCCTCATGATTAAAGTGAAATGATGAAAGGAAATTCCTGCAGTATAAGCTATGTGTGTAAGTATGGAAACATTTTGGGGTTTTATTGTTTCATTTCGCTTTGAGGTTCAAATAAGTACACACACACACACACACCACAGAAAAGACTGCTCCAAGATAAGTATAAACAACACCTCCACCATGGAATACATTCAGAGCAGAAGGAGGATTGGTGAAATATTCCCATCAAAACTTCAATCAAATGCAAACATAACAGACCCAACATAATTATTTGGGACAGAAAAGAAATGTCCTGTACAGCCATGGAGGCTGGTTGCCCTGCAGAGGTGAATATCTCTGCCAATATTTTAGTGGAAAGGAGAAACTTTATGGACAACTGTTTGAAAGTTGTAGCTCTTCTACCCAGATTATAAATTTGCATTTATACCAGTAATTAATGAGGCAAAAACGCAAAGGATTTTCAATAAAGACAGACACCAGTTAACACAGACTTTACAGAAATGATCTCTAAGTGGAACCGTAAAAATATCTCAAAGTTCAATATGCAACACTTACCATTATTGTTATCCAAATTGCAGTGTTGGAGCTTTTGTTTGTCCAGAATTGGAATCTACTTTTCTCTGTCCCCCCCCCTCTCTCTTTCATGCTCCCCCTTCTTTCTCCCTCTCTGTCCTTCTCTCTTTCATGCCCTCTCCCCATCTCTCTCTCTGTCCCCATCTCTCTCTCTCTCTCTGGGCTGTATTTGTAATTCAAAGGACCAGCTTTCTCTCATGGCATCACTCTGAGTCTGTCTCAGTAATAATGGTACATGTGCCTGTGGAATACCCAGCCTATTTCAAAAGTGGGGAATCGGTTAAACAGCTGAATGCTCATTACTGAGACTGATTGAAAATCCAGTGGAGAAGACATTGCAAGTGAGAGGTGTCAACGGTCTCCAACAAACAACAATAACAACAAGACTTTATGATTCAGTGACAGAGATTCTTCCTTGTTACTTGACCTGATAGAAATGGCAACCAATTCCGTATCTGTCCCTTCTCGAATCATACCCGACACCATCTTAAAGACGAAGGACACATTAGACAATGTCATCTAGGCATAGAAAAATACTGGATGCTTCCAGCTGGAAACCCATTAATTAAAAGGGATTGTCATCAAAACTGGGGCCAAATAATAATGGTGACAGGGAGGGGCAAGGTAAGTATTGTGGGGACAGCAGGTCATTTGTTGTAATTATTATTTGTTATTTCTTTATTGCCCACAAGGGGCTACACACAGAGGGGACAATCAAGTACAGACAATGGGATTAAGTCAATTACATCGACCCCCAGTGCGTAACTGGTACTTATTTAATTGACCCTGAGAGGATGAAAGGCAAAGTCGACCTCAGCGGAATTTGAACTCAGAACATAGCGGCAGACGAAATACCGCTAAGCATTTGTTTCTACTTTTCTGTTCAACTACACTGGCTTTGTTTCAATTAATTTTGAAATTAATGAAGAATTTAATTAAATAACCTTTGTCCTTATCAATGTTTTGTTTGGAATGTAAATCATTTCAAATTTCGACATAAAGCCACCAGTCGATATTAGGGGGAAGGGAGCCAGTCAATTACATAGACCCCAGCACATGACTGGTATCTTATTTTATATAAAGGCAAAATCAACCTAGGTAGGATTTGAATTTGGAACACAAAAATGGACAAAATATTTCCAAGCATTTTCCCAGCTCAGCATCTGTGATTGGGATACAAATAAACAGTGAAAGGTTTTATTATAACACAGAGTTTGTATGAGAGAACCAGGGTCAGCTTCAGGTAAGTTGAGAGCAAAAAGGGTTCGCCTTTTAAAAGAAATATATAAGGATTCAATATAGAACCACCAATCGGTCACCCATCATTGCTAAAAATAGCAACTTAATCACTCCTGATTATTTTTAAAAAGGAAAGACATTGGATATTTCACTCCTTGATACATTATGCCCACAAAATCTAACAAGATAGTCATGGCTGAAATGTCTTTGATCATGTGTGCATCAGAGAACCAGGTTGAGGCTAAACGACAAATATAAGGGATGAGACAATGAGAGAGCTTGCATGTGTGTATGTATATGTGTATGTGTGGATATATGTGTGTGTATGTATGTTGATATACGTATGTAAGTATGTATGTTTATATAAATAGGGAGAATTCACAAAAGACGAAGACAGGCGGTGTAGACAACAAAAAGATGTATTAGTTTAACATTCAGGAAGTGTAAAAGTCTTTAACGTTTCGAGCCTACGCTCTTCCACAGAAAGGAACAAGGAGAGAAAATAAAGAATATGTAGTGGCTAGCGATCTATCATGGTGAATGATAGATGTATATATATATATATGATATATATGTATGTATGATATATATATATATATATATGATATAAGATATATATGTATGTGTGTATGTGTGCGTAGTTTATAAAAAAATATCATGAAGGTCACATTGGAAAATGTAGTCCAAGATACATATAAATGAAAAGAAAAAACCAGAGAGGTCAGAACTGGAATGCCTTGTGGTAATAAACCAGCTTAATCCAGATTGGTCAGACCAGAAACAACAACAACACGACTCTATCTAACCCAAGGTGGTCCTTGTTTCGTTCCCTGCCAGAATTTATAAAAAAAAAACAACTTACCATCTATCCCTACCCCCGTCCTACCCTGCTACAGACAGTTGCCCATAGCAACAAGCCGTTGTGATGGCAACAGCGATTGCTTAAGAAAATATAGAAAAGTCAAAATATCTGATATTTTACAGTTGAAGTGTATCAGATTCTTTGAGCGAAACTGAAAACATCCATCAGGCAAAATATTTAATTAGTTTTGAAATATTTACCCCACTAACCTCACACTTTCAGTTCCTGCGCGTGCGCACGTGCATGAACACGCACGCACGGCATACATACGTAGTAAAAGTGGCTTATTCGCAATTTACAACCAAAAGACAGAAATACAGACGTCAGAGTTGTTTTGACTCTCATTTTTAGCATTACTGATGCTGACTAGTGCCCTTAGCCACTTTAGACAAATAGATAGATTGGTAGACAGATAGATAGAGAGAGAGAGAGAGAGACATAGAGACAGACAGATAGAGATATCCATGAATGCATTATTTAAGCCAGAGTGATTTTTCCCCCCCTCCCCCATGCGACTTGAAGTTCCGGAGGCTTGTTGCAGAAACGTAACTCGTGAGGCTCAGATAGCTCAGGGTTACATAATCAGTCCGTTACCCAACATCCTGTTGACCCCCTCCCCCACTGCCAAACTGATTGGTAAAATCGACCGTAATCGATATATAACAGTGTAGCCTTCGATCGATACTTACGTGTGTTTGATAAGAGTAGGGGTTAATGTAGTAAATACAACCAGTAGTGTAGGTGGGGGCGGGGTACGGGCGGCGCTTTTAAAGGGACACCACTTCTGGGTCTGCTGTAGGTAGCGTGTGTTTTTTGTGGGGTCTGGGAGCAGCAAACGGAAGGGCCGCTCAGGGCGGCACACACTCTAGCTACGCTAGTGAATACAGCATTTCTGTCAAATGGCCATGGTTGGACCTTCAAGCACAGATGACATGATCCAGCCCGAGCAGACTCTATTACTCAACCAATTCTTATTTTATCAATCCTCATAAGACGAAAGCCAAAGTCATGTGACCCAAACCCCTCAAAAAAAAAAGGGAAGGAAGGATACATTAGTAATGGTTGGAATGTCTTTGGATATCGTTCTGCTCAATCAGGACAGACCTAGGGCTAAACAACAACAGCAGCAATTACTTCATCTGAAACATAAACATCATTTGATATAACCCCCCACCCACCCCACATACACACTCTCTCTCTGCCAAACAGCTGAAGGAATCCATGAAACATGAAGGAATTTTTTCCCTGGGTCCTTTGAATCGTTATAACATTAGGCAAGACGCCAAACATAATCTTCCTGGTTCCATATATATTTCAGCTTTCATCTTTTCGGAGTCGATCAAATGAGTACCAGTTGAATACTAGGGTTGATGTAACTTCTCCCCCGAAATTGCCGGTCTTATACCAACATTTGAAACCATTATTATTCCAGTTTTCCTTCGGTTTATACTGATAAAATATAAGTATAAATACTGACCCTTTTTCGCCCTGTCCAATGGGTACTCGCCCAACCCTACTTTTATTTTCAAAAGTTTTCCCAAATTTCTTTTGCAGGGTTAAGTTTACAGCATAGGTTCTCAAAGTGGGCGCTACCGCCTCATCCCCCCCCCCGGTGGGCGTTGAGAGGGTCCAAGTGAGCGCTGGTGTCTAAGGGGGCAGCAGAGAAAAGGGAGGCATTGGAAGGAAGGTAGTGGATTGGGGGACGCTATGTATTTATCGTAATATTATTATAGTATTGTATACTAATTATCTAATATTATATTAAATATCAAATGATTCATAGTATATATAAATTAGTAAAATATAAAATATTTATTCATAAAAATAGGGGTGGGGTGCTGAGTGTATGATGTGGCCATTAGGGAGCGATGGCCCAAAAGGTTTGAGAACCTCTGGTTTACAGTAACAACATTTTACGATTTTGTTAAAAACAAAAAAGAGAAAGTCTTTAATTCCACCTTCACCAAATTTGCTTTTAACTTCTTTCGAAACTTTTCTAAGAATTCTCTGACAGACACGAAGATTACGAGTTCGAGTGTTTTTACCAAAATTTCAGCTATTTTAATGCTAATTGCTTGCAATAATTTTCCCAATACAGTATATACATATGAGAAGGTCCTAAATTTTAGGGGAAGATATAGGCGACCAAATCATCCCAAGGATTTGTTTGGGACTTTATTTTATCGATCCCAAAAAGACTGCAAAGTAAATCTCGAACAGATTAAATTATATCCTAGTCTTTGAAGAAAAAAGATAGAGGAGGTAAAAAAAAAAAATACAATTTGTTGTTTAGGGCCAGGTCAGATCTCATCGAGAAAACCCTCTCCAGCCGTGACCGTTTCGTCTATATGAGGGACTTCATTGTCTAATGTGACTTTACCCCACCACTCTTTTTGAAAACTACGGAAGCATGAGGAAGGTTATGCTGTTATTTCTAACAGGTCGAACGGCTGCATAAATGCTCCCATATTAGTTGAGTAAAATGAGTTCTATTTTCACCGAGCAAACGTATGAGATCAGAAGCATTCCGTCTCTAGAATTACATTATCGTCTATCACATTTCCATTCACGTCTAGAATGCCTAATCTAATTTTGAGGGAGATTTGGCTGCTGTTTTTAGTAGGTCGAATGACCACATAGAGGATTCCTCCCTGGCTCGATAAATGAGTTGCTGCGAATATGATAAAAATAAACAATAAAAGAGAGAGTGTGTCATTTTTGAGGAGGAGAGAAAGGGAAAAAAAAGGTTCGTTCCCAGATTATTTTCAATTGGTTTACTTCGTTACCAAAATTGCAAAGTATATTAAAAAACAAAGCAGAGAATAAAAAATCATTTAGGGTCGACGACAAACGACCAGCAGAGCGTCACATGCCTCACGAAAATATTTATTCATGATTAAAATAACGGTTTCTGATTTAGGAACAAGATTAGTAATTTTCTTTTAAAGAGTGAGGAAGGATAGTCAATCCCTCGTGGGGTACATTAGTATTTGGACGTCGGTAGGACGAGAAATTCGAACGAATGCAGTAAAGCAGTTTTCGCTGCTGCTCTAACGATTCTGTCAGCTCACCAGCTGTTTTTTTTTTTTTTTTTCGTGATTAGAATAACAACAATTATAAATAAATAATGTTTGATAGAGAGAGTGAACTCGTGATCTCCAGATAATCATTGGGAATTACAAATAAATAAAGAAAAAGGCAAGTGCGCGGTTTTGAGCAAATCACGTGACAGCCAAGGTCACCAGGTCAGCACCGTGTGTGTGTGCGGTGTTGAGGCAAATAAACTGGTTCTGTGTGGGAGAGAGAGAGGTTTTAACCCTCACTTCTCTCTGTATTAAAAGACCATACAAACCCTCCCATGGCTCTCACCTCTTACGGTCCCTTAATTGGGGCCATAGACCAAGGAACCAGTAGTACTCGTGTTCTGGTAAGTTCTTCTTCTTCTCCTTTATTCACAGCTTTCCTGTCCTACCAACCGGTGTTGCTTCTCACTCAATTTTTCATTTCAATTTATCTTTTTTAACTTTTATATTTCCGTGGTTTTTTGTTTAAAAACTAAATTGGGGTTTTATTTTATTTTCCACGTAAATAATTATTCATCCTACACACTCGCATGGATAAAAAGATAGATTATACACGCGTCTACATTGGGTTTAACTGGGTTATTTTCTGTTTTGCTTCTTCAGAATAATTTCTCTTTTTTATATTATTTTTCCTTTCATCCTTCCTCCGTCTTCGTCTTTCATTCACTTCTTGAATGTTTTACGAGAATGGCAATATATCGCACCAGTACTTAACTCGTATTTTATTTTATTGACTTCTGAAAGAAACAGAAGAAACGATATAAAAAATAAAATGCCAGTCAATTACTAAGGGAGAGGGTGTTTAATTTCATTAATTCTATCCTTCCTAGTAACCACTTAGCACGGTAGCCCTTCATATTTATGGTCCTCAACCTCAGACAGGAAATAAAACACGACTACCGTTGATTTATTGTTTTATAAAAGAAAGATATCGCTTCAGCTATGTTTGTTTGTTAATTTATGAAAATATGTAATTATATAAAATAATGTAGGTTACAAAAATCGAAGTACTGCTTGTTCCAAGTGTCTCCACTGAATTATTATTGTTGGACGGGAGACAAAACCAGAATTCTTCTATTCTAAACTTTCAAAAACAATTTGGTCGACTTTACTACTTTATTGGCGGAAACAATATTTTTAATTAAATATGTATTTTATATAATTACATATTTTATATTTAACGATAAAGAACACTTTATATTATGCGTCTTTGTTCAGAAAACCTTATATGTTTATAATTAAATGTTTTGCTTGTTCGTATTTTCCTTTTTGTGGTTTACAACCATAAAATATGAAGGAAAACCGAAGACGCTGTCTTTGTGTCTGTATTTATAGATTCATTTTCTATTTGACAACTTGTGATTTATATCTCGACAAAAGTCCCACCCTTTTTCATTTAGCTCTTAACTCAAATGAATGTTTGTTTGTTACTCTTCTTTTATTGTTCCACACATATCTAGCATGTCAAATTAAATGTAGAGATAGCTACAAACACGCATTTGTGTGTATGTGTGTATATATATATATATAATTGCTCTGTGTATAAAATTTTCTATAAAAATAGATAACTCGAAAAGCCAATGGGGGGGGGGAGTATCTCTGAAACTTTTAAGCAAACGTCAGACAAAAGATTTTGTTGAATGTATGAAAATAAGAACCGAACCATTTTCTAAAAGGGACTGATAATTTCGAACCTGCCAATCAAACAAGTAGACCTTAGAAACACCAATAATGGGGCGTGACCAGTATTTGCACGGGTGACAGTTCTTCGGGCGTTTAGTACCGATCCTGGGAACAGATGGTCACATCTGCTGGATAGTTTGTAGTTAGACAAGATCATGCAAACTTGATACTTGCTCAATGTAACAATGTGCATTTACCTTTATGTCTACTAATGAAGAAAACATGTTGATATATTTCAAACTTGTCTCGAATTACATTTCGATCTCCCCGTGGGTGGTCTTTCTCTACGACTCAGGCAGCATTAAACAATTCTCGTCAACATATTTGTAACTCAACCATAAACCTTGTTACCACAAAAGTGACATTTGTCTCAGAGCAGGACCCCTCCCCAGAGTTACCTAAACCCGCTAGGGGCCCCACTGTAGTTCAGTCTACGTATGTCTTTTAGTTACAACTGTAGAAGATGCCTATTCAACCAGACATTCCGATGGAGGTAGACAATGTTTGATGCTGGCATATTTTTGGGGGTAGGGTGTCCAGGCAGCCGTAGAACTCTCCTTAACCCTCTGAAAGCTGCTCTGCAAAAGTTGTCTTATACTGTTGTGATCTTAACTGAATGGTGATATGAAGTTCTCTGAGTTGTGGGCAATCAGTTGCAGTCCCAGCGATTCTGGCACAATGCTGCAGGTAATAAATGGTAGAAATGTGTATATTGAAGAGCTTTACAGTCTGTCTGGCACTTTTAGTCAATCAGATTTATTGACACAAAGTCGGTCCATCGCTAGACATAGCTACTACTGACCATCTCCATGTTATATCTTTTCATTTGAATGTCTGCTTTTCTGTACAAGCAGGGGTTAGAGGAATGTTCTGTACAAGCAGGGGTTAGAGGAATGTGCTATTGAGGCATTGTTTTACAGTTGGATGCCCTTCCTATTTACTAACCCTTACCAGTTTTTTTTTTTTAATAAATGGGTTTTTTTAAAATTATTTCACCCAGTGTCAATGGCTTTGTAACTTCAATGATTTGTGAACAAAGAAATAACAATTTGAGATTTTCAAGGAAGACAACTGTCATTACAGAATTTGTTTCATAAATCTCTCTTCATTTCTTGTGGTAATGGTTGTCACTTGTGTAGTGGTGGTGGTGGTTGGTGTGTCTGTAATGGCTGTAATGTTTTAATACTTTGCTTTCTATTAACAAGACTTTAATTCTTGCCTCATTTTGTTTTCTCTTGGCAGATCTTTGCAAGTAAAACCGGAGAGTTGATAACATATCATCAAGTGGACGTCAAGTTGATTTACCCTAAAGAAGGGTAAGAGCAAACGACTCCTTTCTTTCTTTATTAAATTCTTAATCCTCTCAGATAAGCTATAAAAAAACCATCGTAAATGTCCTCTGTTGGTCCCTTCTTCACAGACAAATCAATGGAGATTTTATAAATGTTTTATATCTACACTATGCTTCCATTGGTTTGCTCGTTACCAGTATGTGTAAATGGTACCAGACTGGATTCGAACTAGGGACCTTTATTTCTAAATGAAAGGCAAACCATAATCCTAATCCGTCAGCCACAAAAACTGATTCTTGTGTGTTTGTTATTGTTGTACAGCTTAGGCCTTAATATCGTCATCGTCATCATTATTGTGATGTCGAGGTTTCCATGCTTTCATGGCTCAGATGGAAGTTTTCGAGGCAGATTTTCTAAAACCAGACGCCATTCCTATTGTCACCTGTCACCTGTTTCCAAGCAAGGATTCCTTTTAAAATATTAAAACCCAAAATGTTTATTTCATGTCTAAAAAGAAACTAAATCTCTGCCAGCAGACGGTTAAAACAAATCCATAACAACAGTGATTGAACCTCTTCACTTTCCCAATAAATATTTAATCGTTATGCTGTGTGCTTCTAACCAAAGCAACGTACAGCCACATAACTTGTTCTTTACAAACAGGTCGTCTCTCCCGTCTTCGTACTTTTGGCTTTCGTTATCTTTCTCTTCCTTTTGTCTTTTCCACTTGTTTTATGTCTAATATCTGTCTGCACACACACACACACACACATACTCACGAACAAACAGGTTTTAATGTTTAATTAATGCTTCATAAACTCTGGTGTTGGTTCCAGATTCCGTCCCACTTTGTGGCACCTTGGTCTTTTAGTCCCAGGCTGACTAAAGTCTTATGAGTGGGTTCGGTGGATAGAAACTGAATGATGCTGTTATGTGTGTGTGTGTGTCTGTCTGTTTGTCTCCTTATCTTGATATCACCTGACTGTTGTAAAAGTCACCTTAAAAGTGATCTCTTTTGTTACTTCAAAAAAAAATTATAAAACACCATGTCTGGGGCAATATCCCCTGGCTTGGAAATGGGTAAGGATTGGTGCCAGGAAGGGATCTGTCTGACCCCTGCAACAATGGAAAAGTGGACAAGGATGATTATATATAATCATATTCATTATTTTATGTTAACTTTGCATGATGGCCATGGTTGGATGGGTTCTCACAGTTGGGGTCAGCGTACAGCCCTGTTCTACTCTTCAATGAACAATTTTAGCCATGTTGCAGTTCCCTTCCTCTTCTTTGTGCTTTTTTGCACCTGCTGACCCTAAATCCAGAGCAGCTGGATTAAGGTATCAACAAAGGCTTTATGGCTGCAGGGTCCACTTCGTCTCCTTCTTTCTCTTCCTCCTCCTCTTCTTATCTTGCAGTTCTGCCATTCACAGAAATGTTGACAGCAAAATCATGGTCTTTAGAAACGGTTATGTCCCAATTTGTCCAGCCTGTTGCTTCACGGGGGGGGGACAAGGTGTGGAGGAAGGAGGATGAGCCTCCCCCCCCATCCCCATCCTTCATATATTACTGGTATTGATCTGCTGGCGATAAGAGTTAACTAAACATAAGTGTATTTAAGACGACATTATTCTATATATATCATTTTCTGTTTTTAAGACAGTAGAGCGCTATTTGAGGGCCATTTGGCTACTATTTCTAACCAGTTGAGTGTCTATATACATGCTCCCCCATTGGCTTGTGTATCTCATCATAATTTTCATGGGGGAAATAACAGGAAGTAGATGAAACTGACAACAAATCTGTTTATTTTATGGGGAAAGGCATGAACTTCACATCATCTCAGTTCCCTTTATTCTTTGGAATTTCTGAACTGAATCAACAAAACCGTTTTTATGAAACATTTTACATTTCCCTGTTTATTATCTTCCAAAACATTCTTCTGTACTTTGTACTTTTGCCCCTTAATCAGTTCAGCCAAATAAACAAAAAAAAAACAAAAAAAACCCATTTCTTTTCACTTGTCTTTCCTTTCTTTCTTTCTTTTCTTCAACACACCCCTTTCTTTGTCTTTTATTTCCTCCCAACCAAATGCAATGGGACGGCTTTTTCTTTTTTTATTGACAATTTCAGTAAAAATAACTTGAATTCTTTTTTTCATGTAACCAACTGAAATGAGATCATGGCAGTCTATGGTTGTATTATATTAAGTGGGACATTTTCCGTGTGTGTGTGTCGTAAAGTGCTGTGCTAATTATTTTCTTTCATATAAATTCCCCACTTTTATAATTCGTTTTTTCCACCCATTTTTCCATTCTTGCATGAATATGTTGAGGCCCTGTTTTACAGATGGATGCCCCTTCTTGTTGTTAACCATTACTTGTTTTTTTCAAACCAGGGATCTCTTATTCCACACGTCTTTAATGGCACTAAATCAGCTGTTGCAAGATAACAACAGCTCAGAGATTTTCAAAGAAGTGTTTGTGGAAAAACACACACACACACACACACGATGAGTGGAAGTTCATTGTGGGGCAAGTGAACAGCAGGAGAAATCTTCAGAGGAATGACTCCTGTCAAACCAGTGTTTCTGTCTTGTTAGTTCCTGACACTCGAAGGGAGCTGGCTCCACTTAGGCCCCGTAGGTGTCCCCCTGCTGCTCTTTAAATAACACTTCAATGGTAATTGAACTCAGAACTTTTCGGTGAGGTCTTTGCTCAGCCACAACAGACCCCCACCACATTATATATATATATGTGTGTGAGAGAGAGGAAGGAAGGAACCTATTGTACCCACATATTCATATTTTCTGTGTTCTATCACTCCACCCACCCCTCATCCCTAATCCACAGATCCAAGCAGCCTATTAGTAGTGGTGGTGGTAATTTAACCCTAGGTCAATCCTATTGAGCAGATCTGTAACCAGAAGCATTCCAGCCATGACCACCCTATCCTATACTGTTCTTTTAAAGGTTCTTTAAGCATATAATTAGCTAATGTATTCGTTTTTTAAAGATGTTGGGAACATGATTTAAGGAAGTTTAGCTGCTATTTCTAGCAGGTGAATCAACCGTTTCGAGCTCTTCTCAATTCAGTGTTGTGATTGAGTGGAAGAGTATTAGAGTGAAGTGAACACTCACTCGAGTTCTTACCCCACACTTAGTGTTATGGAGTAGCAGTACAGCAAGGCTGTCCTCTACTCGATCAATAAATCAATAAATTTATCAGCCAGTAGTATGTATGTATGTGTGTGTGTATATATGTATATGCATGGATTGATTTCCTTATATAGGCATATAACTTATGTATATAGGTACATGTGCATGTGTGTATGATGCATGTGAGGCAAGGCATATACACACACATGGACGCACAGACGCATGTGTGTCTGTATACGACAGAACAGGAAAGGGGGGAGAGAGAGAGTAGAAAATGAAGGCACCAACACACATTGTTGTGCTTTGTCATAAACACCAGTTCTCCGACATTGTATTCATAAATAATACATACATATATATATAATGTGTGTGTGGGGGTGGTTTCAGTTGTTGGGGGGAGCATTAGTAACGAAAGGGTTTTAATCAAATCGACCCCAATGCTTAGCTTTTCAAGTCTGCTCCTTGTTTTATTACTCTCTTTGTGGTGAACTGCGAAGATACAGGGACATAAACAAACCAACAGCATTTGTCATGCAGTGAGGCACAAAAACATACACACACACACACACATATCATTTGATATCCTCTTTTCCATGTTGGCATGGGTTGGACGGTTTGAAACAGACAAAGCAGCGTCTGCTCCCCTTCCACACACCTAGAAACATCTGTGTGGTTAACAAACTCCATTCGCAACCATGTTGAGTCCCTTGTGGGCCTTGGACAAGTGTTCCCTACTTTAGCCCCAGGTCAGCAAATGCCTGGTGAGGAAATTTGGTAGACAGAAACACTGTCACTTGTGTTGGTTTATGTCCCCAAAACTTAGCAGTTCAGTGAGAAAGGCCAATAGAATAGGTACCAGATTGAAAAAAAAAATAATTACTAGGGTTAATTTGTTCCACTAAACCCTTCCAGGTGGTGCCCCAGCATGGCCACAGGCTGACTGGAACATACCAACTATAGTAGAAAGCTCTGTTTGTTTGGATTGTCATTGTTCTGTGATCACCTCATGAATTAGAAAATGAAAACACTTAATCAAACATTTGCATGGAGTTGTAGGAGGTTGGAAACTGTTAAAGCCCTCCTCCTCCTCTTCCTCAGCTAGTTATGCACCGATATGGCTATTTATGCATCTATGTATGCACATACACACGCCATTAATATTGGATATTGCTGTTGTTACTGCTGATCAATTGTGATTGATTATATCTTTGAGAGTTCTGGTTGTTTTAGCTGTTGGTCAGTTCTGGTTGAGTAATCCACAGCATGTTAAGTGGTGCTTATTTAGCCCTACGTCAACTCCAAAAAACCACCACCGATATATGACATAATCAAAGACACTCCAACTGTAGCCATAACTATCATTATGTACATCTAGGACTATACTGTCCAATGCGTCCTTTTTTTTTCTTTTAATTCCTTAGGGTGTAATTCTAGGGAAACAACATTTCGTGGTTGTTTATAACAGTCTGAACAGAAATGGATAAAATGAACTAGGAGTACATGTTCCCTGGTGCACACTCCAGTTTCATGTCTAATTATGTTGTGTGTGTGTGTGTGTGTGTAAAGGAAAGTGTGGTGGTGGTAGATGTGTTTCGGGGTGACTACACATGTGGAGCCTCGGGTGTTCTGGTGGCCTTTTGTATTGAGAAAGTTTGTTGTTGTTTGACCAGAGGCCATCCTTGCTTGGACTGGCCGAGGGTCAGGCGCCTTCCAGTTGTGAGTCCTCTCTTTTCAGACTATTCTTCTCTTTTTTTCATTTACTGTGTTAGTCGTTGTTTTGGCTGCCAATCAGCCATGATTGAGTAAATATATATTGAGACTCTCACCTTGACCCATTTCTGAAGACGGTTACTGGTGTGTATATTGGAGTGCACACACACACGTGCTGCTTGTTATCATCTTGAATGCCTCTCTCTCTAATGTGTTATCATGTCTTGAAGTGTCACTTATGGTCTGTTATGTGAGCTGTCCTACATCCAACATTATGATATATTTTAAGACCTCTTAACTCCTTAGATCTAATCTTAACTTCTCTCTTCTTTCGACTTCTGTTGCCACAAATCTTTTCCGCTGTCAACCTACAACAATGTTTTGTCCCACAGAGGGTGGGGTGTCTCTGACCAATATGAAATGGTGAGGCTGAACTGGCACTGTCGATTGTCATCATGTTGGGAGCTGTGCATCACTGGTGCTGCTAATGGCTCCCTGAATTTCCTACTATGCTTTCGGAATGCCTGCCTCCACTACTAATTTGATTACCAAGGTATCAAAAGCTTTCGGCTACGAGGGATTCTTGTAACCATTTGAAAGAAATTAATTTCATGGATTCTTTTACTGCTAAACCTGCCTGTGCATTTGTGACCAGCAAACTCAATCCTTTGGGCTTACATTGGGTACACCCTATAGAATTTCTCCCTGCTCCTTTTCTGTATATCTACAATAGCTCATACCCAGGGGCCTGTCCTCTACCTTGCAACTAAACCTTTGTCTTTGCCAGATTTACTTTAAGACCTTTTCAGTGTTAGGTTTTGCTTCCACTCTAGGAAATTCATCTCTAATTCTTTGACAGATTCAGCTGTGAGAACCAAGTCAAGGATATTCAGCTCTCACAGAGAACCAGTCTTGGTCCCAGAGAACTGAGAATGGAGCTCTGAGGGGCTCCACCTGCACGTCAGATTCCTTGCTGAATCTTATGGCATCTCTGTACATAACTCTTACAAGCCATTCCTCGACACCTAGTTTCCTTACTGACCACCAGAACCCCTCCCTGCCCCCATCTCTCTGTTATCCTGTTTTATATCAAAAGTTGACATGAGTTTCAACTCGGGTTATGTTGTTCACAGCTGTCCTAAAAACCCCATCCTGGGGCAAAACTCAGAGTAGACAGTCAACTTTTGATACAATAAGCTTAAATCTGGGCACTCAACCCAATGTATTGAGTTCTATATCAGATAATATTTGCCCATTATAAAATATACGTTTTAATCCTAGTTTACAACTTTTACATTACTCTCTTTTTCTTTCTATGTGCACACACACACAAACACACATGCATGTATATACATGAAGATAGCATTTCCTCCCTTACTAGTTGCTCTCCCTGTTTTTGCAGCTGGGTGGAGCAGAGTCCCACTGAAATATTGCAGTCTGTAATTACATGTTTGTCTAAAGCAGTTGAAAACCTGAAAGCCTTGAATATAAATGTTGCTGATTTAAAAGGTAAGCACTTGGAATTAATTTCTTCGTTTGAGGGCTTAATTGATAGAGATGTGCCTGGGTGTGGGTGTGAAGGATTTGACTTTTCCCTTTAATGTTGTTCCGTCTCTCATTTGAAATATAATTAATTATTAAAGATTTTGCAATCAAAGTCATTATTATCTTGATCACTTATGTTGAGGGAGTCTAAAACAATAGCAGAAGTCCTGATCTGGCAGTTATAATTAAAGGCTTTCCAACCATAACTATCCTGCCTTATTTTTATTTTTTGGCAGACCTAGTGTATCTGGAACTAAATTATTTTTTAAAGCTTACAGAGTGTGGTTTTAGGGAGATTTCACTGCTACTTCTAGTAGGTCATGTCAATATAGATGTTTCTTTGTTGGCAGGAGTAATTTTCTGATTGCATTTCACATATAAGACGGATCAACAAACAACTGAGATATTTGGTATGGAACTGCACTGACCATGTCAAAGCCAGGTTGCCTGCAGCTAAACTGGTCCCTGTTTAAAAGGGTGAGGGAGCCCAACTGCACTAAAACTAACCCATGTCAGAGTGGTGACACAGGCTGTCAGTGCTGAAAGACAAACTATGACAGACCTCAGCACTGGCATCTCTCTGCATTTATTATAACAGACTTCCCAGTTGTCTCAAACATGGTTGTGCTATAGACAGGGGCTTTGAACATCTGGCACTCCTGGAGGTTGGTCTCCTGATTCTTTCTTCACATTAACTAAATTCATTAATGAATGGCTCCAGGGTGAAGAAGAGTTTGGAAAACCCTTAACAACAACAAGAAAATACTGAGAGCTCCCTATTTTAGATGCAGACCAGCCTTGGCAACCACTCTGAGATGTTTAAGACTTAAAAACCTTTGGTTTCTATTTAAAAATGTCTTGGGGATTTCATTGAGAGTGATGCTTGGCTGGTTTAGCAAATCTGTATATAGAAGCTATCACATTTAACTTGTCTGGCAACTATATATATAGAGAGAAGACTGAACGAGGGAGAGGGAGAGCTTATGTACATACTTTATCTCTTTTCTTTTTTGAACACCTTGCTACACAATTCAACAAAATTTTATACTTCACGAAAAATTGCTGCCAACTGGTTAATCACCATTAAAAGATTACTTGTCCATCATAATCCAGTTCATTCATATAGAATGCAGAATGCCAAAAACGTCCTTTCAACTTGTAACCCCTGTGCCAGTGGCACGTAAAAAGCGCCATGCAAACGTGGCCGATGCCAGTGCCGCTATGATTGGCTTCCATGCGGGTGGCACATAAAAAGCCCCATCCAATCATGGTCAATGCCAGCTCCTCTGGCCCCTGTGCCGGTGGCATGTAAAAAGCACCCACTACACTGTCAGAGTGGTTGGCGATAGGAAGGGCATCCAGCTGTAGAAACTCTGCCAGATCAGATTGGAGCCTGGTGCAGCCTCCTGGCTTCCCAGACCCCAGTCGAACCGTCCAACCCATGCCAGCATGGAAAACGGATGGTAAACGATGATGATACAGCATAATATACTGTATATAAATAGAATTAATTTTACAGATGTACAAGTCTCCATATTCTCTTTATTATTATTATTATTATTATTAGTGTGTGTCAAAGGATTATTTATCAAAAGCAAATTTTCATAATTTGTACTAAGTTCTAACAGAATCTGCTACTTTAAAAAAAGAAAATTTGTGCTACTTGTTTTGCTGAACCTGATCTGTCAGTCCTGCTTCTGTTGGATGAATTGAACTCCATTCACCTGCAGCAGCATCGACACCCATCAGGCAGGCAATGTGTAGACAGGCTTTGTAACAGTTTCTTTTTTTTTTAATAAGCATATCCACACCTACATGATATATGTAAGGGAGGGGGGATGAACGAGCAAGGCAGACTCTAGGTAGTCACTCAACCTGCTAGAAACACCAACCAAATTCCCTTGAATCTCATCTTACTATGTTTAAAAATCAAGAACACAGTGGAGAATGCAGTCCTAAATATAGAAAAAAAAGATAAGGTCTTGGATTATGAGGTATGCTCAATCAGGCTTGACCTTGGGCAAAATAAGCATCAGAATCAATTCACATAAAGTAAACAACCCCCAAAAAAAAAAGCATTTCTGCTACGACCATTCCTTCTGTTGGTATACCAACATCTATATGGCAATATGATTTGAGGAAGATTCAGCTTCTATTTCTAGCAGGTCAACTGACCCTGTAGAGGCTTCCATATTGGTTCAGTTACGATGCTAGGATGTAAGCCAAGAGAGATTTAGCTGTTCCTTTTGGCAAGTTGATTGACCTTACCTATCGTGTAAAGCAGGGGGTTTTCACTCTTCCCCTAAGAAATTACAAAAGTAATTTCACATTTGAAGACAGAAAAATCAGTTTTCTAATAATTAAGTTTTTAAAAAAGTTGAACCACGTACAGTACTGATCATCATCATCATCATCATCATCATCTGTGGAATTATAAAGTGAGATTAACAGATCAAGTTAATTTTATTCTGAAGAATGATTTCAATGAAGTAATAAAGTTTATACTTCCCTATTTATTATTATTATTATTATTATTATTATTATTATTATTATTATTATGGCAGAGTTGTTGGCATGCTAGGGGAAATGCTTAGCTGTGTTTCGTCTGCCGCTATGTTTTGTGTTCAAATTCTGCCGAGGTCGACTTTGCCTTTCATCCTTTCAAGGTCGATAAATTATGTCCCAGTGAAACACTGGGGTCAATGTAATCGGCCACACCCTTCCCACAAATTCCAGGCCCTGTACCTAGAGTAGAAATTATTATTATTAACTCTCTAATTTTTCCATCTTTGTACGAGACACATTATATTGAGGCAAACTGCTTCTGGCTGGATACCTTTGCAGTCACCAACCCTCCCCTATTTCCCCGTGGCAAGACATAGTTTTTCATGCAAGCCTGGGAACAAACACTGCATGTATGACAGTGATGCTCATTTACAACCAACACAAGATGAGGAGACACCCAGCCACACACACACACACTTCTCCCTCCCCTCAACAGGTGCTGGCATCTCTGGTTTGGAAACCCTGATGAGGAGGCTTCCACAATATGTTATCATAATTAATGAAGTAATTACTCAGAACAGTTGGAACAACATATTCCTGGCTTCACCAAGTAACCTCAACTAAAGCAGCAACAACATTTCTGCTACCAAATATTTGTTTTTGCTGAATTAAATTTTTTTTTTTTTGAAGTCCAAAATTATGGTAGAGCATGTTTGGAACTATTTTAATGCCAACCCACCACCTGAAGTTGGTCCCTAGTTGTATAGAGACATAGATTCCTGCTTTAGAGTGTTGGAAATTAAAACCTTCCATCCTATTCTCATGGAAATATGTTCCAATCGCAAATTCAATATTGACTAAAATTCTTCATTATTTTAAAACTTAATTGGAACAAAAATAATGTAATTGAACAGAAATATGGTACAAAGATGGATTCAATAAACTTTATATTTTCTTTCAGCAATTGGCATTACGAATCAACGAGAAACAACCATTCTCTGGGACAAGTTGACTGGTAAACCTCTCTTCAATGCCATTGGTACGTTCACCTCACACTTTTCCAATTTTGCTCTTTTGTTGATTGGTATTACACCTGTGTTAATTATCTTTTCATTTAAACTTTTTAAGCTCTGTAATTGCATTTATCAAATGCAAACAGTTAACAGATTAATTAGAGCATTGGACAACTGTATTGTAGGATTTTGTCCCAGCTGAATTCAAATCTTACCAAGGTCACCTTTGCCTTTAAGCATGATTTGAGTTTATAAAAGTACCAGTCAAGTACTGGGGCTCAGTTCTGCTATCTCTCTCTCTTTCTCTCACGCACAGAATCAGTAGCACTGTCCAGGTGCCTGTCCCACAACAAGACTTCAAACAATCCCTGAAATGCTACACCAGTTGGGGGTACATTGCTGCCCCTCCTAAAACAAGGATTAGGAAAGAAGAAATTGCATTTATCACTCTTAAACAAGGTTGCTTTTTTTTCTTTCTTGGTGGGTGGGGGGTTCTTTCCTCTGACCTGACATTCTGGGATTAATTTTTCATCCCTAGAAAAATAAAAGGTAAAACTGTTTTCATTGGGATTTGAACTCAGAAGATAACTCAATGTCATGAAATCTTTCCCCCTTTCCCTACCCACCCCTCTAACATTTAAAGCAAGTTCCCTTGATTTTATTTATGTGACTGGCATGTGGCTCCAGTTGTCCCACAACTCTGACTGACATTGAAATACTGAAGCCCTGCCATAATTAGCTTGGGTCCCTAAGGACTTGGCTTAGAAACAGGGCTAGCAATAGGGACATAATCTGGATTCAGAGAGCAAGGAGCTTGAACAAATCCCTCCAGTCAGTTCCACCATTTTACTACCCTGAACTGTTTATTGATTGACTCCCCCACTCCTGCCACGACTCTCACTACTGAAGGCTGAAAGACAGTTGTTGAGTTACTAGGATTTCTGCTTAGAACTCAGAGAACTGAAACAAAATCTGCAAGACATTCCATCCAATACTCTTGTGACTCTGCCAGTTCATCACCCTTAATCCACCCGGATACCAGTAATATATTGGTTCTCAATTCACTTGCCCCCCACCCCCTCTAATTGTGTGGTTCTGTGCCAAAGTGTGAAAGCTTATTCTTGTTTCTTTTTTCTTTTCTTGTTTGTTTTCTAGTCTGGCTGGATATGAGGACATCTGCTACGGTGAACAAATTATTAGCAAACATCCCAGACAATGACAAAGATGTCTTAAGGGTGAGTCAGCTCGGTTCTTCTTTCGATTCTGATGTGGAATCGGTTATCGTCTGTTCGTGTGGCTGTGGGGTTAACAACTTAGCTGCCTAATCCTGTGCTTCCACGTTCAACCACCAAACTAAAATATTACTTTTCCAGTTAGAATTATCAGTTTTGGAGTCGTCTCATACCTTCCTCATCTAGTCTCCCTGTAATCTCAGAATTCCATGGTCCCTGCCCATAGCCATCCATTCTAACCTCAGTATTCTGTGGTACCTTGCTTCTACAGCAGCTCCCTACAACCCTCTTTTTCTCACTGATTCCCTATTTGTTCCAGCCTCAGTGTGGTCTGCCTGTTACAACGTACTTCAGTGCTCTCAAAATCCGATGGTTGCTTGACAATGTTCCAGAAGTTAAAGCTGCTCTCAAAGAAAAACGATGTCTCTTTGGCACAGTTGATTCTTGGTTGCTTTGGGTGAGGAACTCTACTTTTATTGGTTTTCTTTTTTATTCTTGTTTCTTACGTATTTCTTTAATTGATGCTCATTTGAAAGAAAAAAGTTCATTTCGGGAAGCAAAATTAATTACAAAACTCAACTGCACTCAGTGGAGGGTGAGTGAGAATGCACGAAAAGAGTTCTTTCAAAGGCTGGGGTCAGCAGATGTGAGACTGTGTGCATGTATGCAACCACACATGTATATATACATGTGTGTGAATGTTGTTCTTTAGTCCAAAGTCAGCTCTGACTGAGCAGACCTTTGATCAGACATTCCAAGCATGGCCATCCCATCTAAGAATAGTCCACTCCTGATTGGATTATCCTACATGTCATTGTCTTTTTAAGATGGGTGTAATTTGAGGAAGACTGTTATTTGGCTGTTATTTCTAGTAGGTGAAATGACCTTGGGGAGACACCCTTGTTCATTTGTGTGATAACAGCAGAGTTTAAGATAATGGACTTTTGTAATTCAAAAACCATCAGACAAGAGCTTGAATTTCTAATTTTTGTTTACTGTATTCTTCTTTGTTTGAGTTGGTGAATTAGTGTTGTTGTTGTTGTCTTGTTCTGTATTTCTTTTTACTTCTTTCTTTCTTTCTGCTCTTTCTTTGCCTTTCTTCTTTCTTCTTCCTTCTGTCTTTAATGCAAAAGAGAGAGAGTGGAGTATCAACTGAGTATAGAGTATTTGTTGTTAACCCCAGAACCTGACCGGAGGAGTGAAAGATGGGAAACACTTGACGGACGTCACCAATGCCAGCCGAACAATGTTGATGAACATACATGCCCTTCGCTGGGACGAAAAACTCTGCAGGTAAGGCCATTTCTAGTTTGCTTGCATCAGTTCCGTGCAGTTTGTCACTTCACGTGTGTTTGTGTGTGTTTCTAAATGGAATCGAAGGAGCCTAAGGCACATCATCATTACTTCTTCCACTGGCACCGTGTCGTTCTAACCATTGTTGTTGTTGTTGTTGTAGCAGTTTTATTATAACCACGTGTTCACCATGAAGCTGTTTCCAAATGTCACAAGTTCCATTCTCTATTTTCAGTTTCTTTGATATTCCAATGTCAATCCTGCCAGAGATCCATTCTTCCTCTGAAATATTCGGTTATATCAACGATGGTCCATTAAAAGACATACCAATATCTGGGGTAAGAACATTACTGCTCTTGCTTTGAACATATCTGCCTTTACTCTGAAGTGTGTGTGTGTTGTGTCCAACAGACTTCAAGGTCCTGAGTTCGACTCTTGCTATATAACTCTGCATTATTCCTCTCTTCCAGATACATTATTGTGATTACTTCAATCACTCACTACTTCTGTCTGTCTTGGATTGAGGGCTTAACAAATAAGCTCACTTCATGTGGTCACCATTAAGCAGGGGTGTATCCAGTCTTAAAAAATAGAAATAAAAAAAATCTTGCTAAACACTGTTGCTGTCCATCATTGTCCAAACATTTAAAGCTGTAGATGGATGGCTATGGTATGTGCACACAGTTTGTATTTCTAGTCTGAAACTCCACCATCTTATCCAGAATATTGATCTGCTGTGCAGAGATATGCAACCAAATGAATACCTTCTGTCAGTCACTTACCATCCTCTTCAGTGATTGCTTCTCTTGGCATTAACACGCTAAAGTTTCAACATCTAACAACTTATTCAGTAGAATCTGAGGTTACCTTCTGTCTTTCTAACAATAACTTTGGCCACCTTTTCTTGAAATTCAATATCTCTACAGAGACAGGCTTCTAAAATCTCAAAACCATTTCTCATACTCCATTTGTCAAAGCATGGAACTACCGATTTGCATCAAAGTTGGCAGGAACTACATCCTTCAAAAGTTCTATGCTTCCCCAAATTCCCCAACACCATCCTGACATGCCTACCCACCCTTTTCCTCATCATGGCTCTTTTAATCTTCCCTTTTCTCTATTTCTGTCCCCTCTACATGTATTTTTTTTTTTTTTTGCTTCCATTACTGTTTTCTTTCTCTCTTTGACTTCTATGTCTCCTTTCTGTCCCCTTTTTTAGCCTTTTCTGCTGCCAAGCACTGTCTGCAATAAACTCGTTGTCTTGAAATTTATGTTTTGTTTGCATTCCACAGATCTTGGGAGACCAGCAGGCAGCCCTTGTTGGTCAAATGTGCTTTAAACAGGGAGATGCTAAAAACACGTATGTTTACACTTTCTGTTTTTACCTGAATTTTTTTTTTTTTTATCTGAAACACTTGTTGTTAAATGAGGAAGAATATTCCAGTTCTGCCACAAATTCTTCCCAATTCCCATTTTTAACCTTATCTTCTAAGTGAAGATGATGTTCACATTGTTCTTAAATTTTTCTTTCCATTTCCTTTCAGATACGGAACTGGTTGCTTTCTGCTCTACAATACAGGTTCACAGGTGCCATGATTTCTTCAGTTACTATTATTGTGTTAATCTCTTTTTAATTAAATTTAATGGTTCCAGTCATTGGACTGTGGCCAAGCTGGGACATTGCTTTGTAGGGTTTAGCTCAGTCATGTTGACCCCAATTCCTATTCCGTTCTGATACTTCTCAATTTCTATTTATCAGATGGTGAGATTTTTTCTTTTACCTTTTTATGGTCTAAAGCAGTGGTTCCCAAACTTTTTCGGGCTGCCCCCACCCCTTGACACCCTGGCCACATACCTACTGCCCCCACCCCAACTGACCATCACAGACATAGACCTCATTCTACAGCAAATTCAAAGCAATGTATTTCACAAATAAAACTTAACCTAATAAACCCATTATTTTGTTGTTTTTACATGAATTGCAATCCCATTATTGCCCCAATTTTTACAGGAATCAGTACCCCATCATCACCCCACTTTTCCACCACTCCCAAGGGGGTCAATACTGCCCACTTTGAGAATCACTGGTCTGAAGGAATATTTCACTAAATGCACCATTTTACAACTTGTTTATATTAATGCCAACACACTGACACACACACACATTATATGTTGGGTTCTTGTATGTTTTCCATCTTCAACAGTGAAAGTAAGAGCTTTGATACTCGTCCCCTCTTCTTCCCATGTCTTCCTCTTTCTGCAGTCATCTGCCACTTGGATATTTTAGCAGATGTCAGACTCTTTCATCAACAACACCATACTTGTGTCCATTTGTTTGATCAACTGAATTGCCACCAATTATTGAACTAATGTCTAACTGGTTGAGTATTCCAAAGGCCCACGGATCATTTTTAATGGATCTGTGCCAGTGTTGGAATGCTTTAGAATTTTTGTTGGGATGCAGTTGGAATAATATTGTCCTTTGTTTACACAGAATCGTTTTAAACAATGGATTTCTCTCTCATGTAAAAACCATTTTATCTCTCCTTTCCATTCCAGCCTGTGGAATCAAAACATGGACTATTAACAACTGTTGCCTATCAGATGGGGAAAAAGAAACCAGTTACTTATGCACTTGAAGTAAGTTTTTTTACACTGTATATTTCTTATAAAACTGCTTATTTATTACTTATTGAATGACAAAGTAACAGGAATTATACAATCAATTTCATTAGCTTACAGTTGTTTGTTGTAAGAGTTGGGTGCTTGTGCAACATCTTGTAGCTTCTTCAGAGCCAAAATAATGAAGTGTGTGTTTCTTTCAGAAAATTGCAAATATATACTGTAGAAATATAGTTCCATTATAATATAAAATTTAGCTAACAATAGAAATAAAGAAAATAAACCTCTTTCAGATGAATTTTCGATGTGATTTTTATTCTTAAAGTGAAAAATTATTTTTTATTTAAACTTAAATTTTTTTCTTTGAAAGAATTATAATATTCAGTTTGAGATTTATTTGAAAAATATAACTTTGTTGTTAAAATTGTAATAAAAAATTGTTTAGCTTCTTTTTTTAATCAAATGAGTCAACATTGGTTTCATACAAAAGATTTTTCTTTGAGAAATATCTGTTAAGTCCTGATTTCATAATGTTTTCCCACGTTTTGGTAAGGTCAGGTGAAGCTCGGTCACCTACAAATGCTGTAAAAGACAGGATAATGAATACATCAATAATTTAATTTTAGCCAAAGTTCATAAAATTTTGTCTTGCTATTTGGTAAGTCCTGTTTTAATATCACAGCTGGTGTCCAATTAAATAAATGGCTAATTTTATTGTTCTTTGTTTCAGAGCATCAAGTTGTGACTCTGTACTTCAAAAAATTAACTTAGTCATTTGATAAACGAAAATCAATAAATTAAGTAATGGGGATCAATATGATCAATCAAAATGCTTGAAGGTTGTACTCCAGCATGGCCACTGTTCAGAATCTGAAACAAGTAGAGGAAGAAAACTCTGCGGTTAACTTTTTAAAAGGGACATAACTCCAATAAGTTGATAGAGATCGATAGAATGGGTATTGGAGGTCAATGTAATCGAGTAAAAAAAGATGGAACTCCAGCTTGGCCACAGTTGAAATGGCTGACACTTGCTATTCTCTTGTGTCTCTCCCTCATAATTCTGCTCTTGAAAAACCTCTTTTAATTCAGAGTAAAAGGCAGACTGTATGACGCATGTGTACTCACAACCATGCTACATGGCAGTGAAACATGGGTTGTGACTGCTGAGGACATGCGTAAGCTCGCAAGGAATGAAGCCAGTATGCTCCGTTGGATGTGTAATGTCAATGTGAATACCCGTCAGAGTGTAAGTATCTTGAGAGAAAAGCTGAACATAAGAAGCATTAGTTGTGGTGTGCAAGAGAGACGATTGCGCTGGTATGGACATGTGGTGAGAATGGATGAGGATAGCTGTGTGAAAAAGTGCCACACCCTAACAGTTGAGGGAACCCGTGGAAGAGGTAGGCCCAGGAAG
>NC_069000.1:553471-559240 GCF_001194135.2 Octopus bimaculoides
CCAGTACCACCTGACTGGCCTTCGTAGGGTTTTCGAGCGAGATCGTTGCCAGTGCCCCTGGACTGGCTCTTGTGCGGGTGGCACATAAAAGACACCATTTCGAGCGTGGCCGTTGCCAGTACCGCCTGACTGGCCTTCGTGCGGGTGACACGTAAAAGCACCCACTACACTCTAAGTGGTTGGCGTTAGGAAAGGCATCCAGCTGTAGAAACTCTGCCAAATCAGATTGGAGCCTGGTGTTGCCATCCGGTTTCACCAGTCCTCAATCAAATCATCCAACCCATGCTAGCATGGAAAGCGGACATTAAACGATGATGATGATGAATTCCAATTTAATAAAGTCTTGGAAGCAATTATCAGACACACATTGGCAACTCTCAGTTGTGGCATTGGATAATCCAAAGACTCAGTCTTTGGTTATACTATATCCACTTTCTCATTAGTTATTCTTTTTTTTTCTTTTGATTTTAGGGTGCCATAGCTATTGCTGGGGCCTGCGTACAGTGGCTACGAGATAATCTTGGAGTTATCAAAGAATCAGCAGAAATTGGTGAGTTGCTGCTTCTTTTCACTTCTCTGTTTTCTCTTTTAGAAATTAGTAAAATATCCTGATCTTTAAACAAAAGGGAGACTGTTTGGCTGCTCAATCTTCTACAAATGGCAACTAATTCTCCCTCAAATCACGTCCTTTTTATAAAAAGTACAATGTCACACTAATGTCTTAGATTTTATAAAGTTTGGGATTGTTACAACTGGAAAAACATTATTGAATCTCTCCTCTCTTTGCTGATGAGCTTCAAATAAGACTGAAACATGTCCAGAGTTGTCTCATTTACTTACCAAGCATTAATCATTGAATTTTTGATTTTATTAATTTTTTTTTTTTAGTATATGTCTTTCTCACCACGTAATTATTTCTAATTAATTTACAATACGCCTTGCATTGATTATATCAAAACCAACACAGCTTTGTATAATGGATCTCCCTTTATTTATGAAGCACTGATGGTTGTCCTCCTCTTTTATAGAACACCTAGCAAACCAAGTTGACGGCACCCATGGCTGCTACTTTGTCCCAGCGTTCTCAGGCCTTTTCTGTCCACATTGGAAGCCTGATGCTCGTGGGTCAGTAATTATTTCTTTTCGTTGCTGCTAACTCAATCTCCTCTTTTCTTTTCTTTTTTTTTTTTACTTTAACCCCTTTTTTTAATACCAAACCAGCCAAAGACTGCCCCTAATCTTGATACAATCCTAGTTATGATCCCCTCATACTGGTCCCTTAATTTTGACTGCCATATTCACATTACTCCGTAAGGAGCCTGGAACTGGTTTCCTGGTTTCTCTGACGTATTTGTTTCTCCTTGGTCAGGATGCCAGTCTGTCGCTGGGTTCCTTATTTTTGCCAGCAGAGTGGATTGGAGTATCTTGCTCAAGGGCACAACACCTTGCCCAGTCCAGCAATCCAAACCACAATCTTATGATCAAGAGTGCAACACCCCTTAACCACTCGGCCACCTCCCCCCCCCCCATCCTATTCTAATTAGCCGTGTTTGGTCCATTTAGAAAAATAGTGAAAAACGAGCACAAAAGTAGTTGTGGTGAGTCCCAGCATCTAAATTGGTTGTGACTAATTAACTGAAGGGTGAGGAGGGTGTCAGGAATCTGGGATGTTAACAATAGCTTTGGCCAGGCAGGCTTTCCATTCGATTTGGAATCGGTCTTGCTGGGAGAGAATTAGAAATTGCAACTTTCAATGCTTGCATTAAAACAAAACTTTTGGTTAGTCGTGGGGTTTGGACAATAAGAGAAACTCTAACAGATGTTAGGCATCACTCGCTGCTCTGAGTGACAGAGCACTATCTTGCCCATGCCCTTTGAACTGAGCACAGCATGCAAATTGACATTGGAAGAAATTTATTTGGTTTTTATTTGTGGTAAAAAGAGGAAGGACCGAGAAGAGAGCAAGAACATTGGGCCTAAGTGTGAAGTGGGGGGGGGGGGGAGTAGGGGTTAAGAGTGACTCAAAAGGTCAACATTGAGATTTAGTGATTAAAAACTTGGTGACGTGTCAGTGATTGTGGGGGTGTCACTGATCAGCTTCTTTTTATTTATTTACTAGTTTTTCTGTCGTTGGACTCTGGCCAAGCTGGAGCACTGCCTTCAAGGGTGTAATCGATTACATCAACTTCAATACTTAACTGATCCTTCTTTTGTCAATGTTGCAAGGATGAAAGTTAGTCAGCCCAAGCGGAAATCAGTCTCACAATGTAAAGGGAAATAACCAAATACCACAAGGTATTTTGTCCGATGCTCTACTGATTCGAGATGTGTATATGTATGAGAGAGAGGAAAAAAAAAACGAGTGTGTTAAGTGTAAACCTGAACGAGAAAGTGTGGTCATCGTATAATTATTAATGAATATAAATGAAACGTGCCTAGCATTAGTTGTCCCTGATTTCAAAACGATCGTATAAAGT
The DNA here is from genome assembly GCF_001194135.2 of Octopus bimaculoides. NCBI lineage: Eukaryota > Metazoa > Mollusca > Cephalopoda > Octopoda > Octopodidae > Octopus > Octopus bimaculoides. The sequence continues at coordinate 555,949 of NC_069000.1, forward strand.
TTCATATATATACACAGACATATAAACAATGTCTTTACACATACACCCATAAATAAAAGTCAACAATACCAAATTGTTTTTTTTTTTTGCCTTTTTATTCCTCTTCTAGAATCATCTGCGGCCTGACTCAGTTCACCAATAAATTCCATATTTCCAGAGCTGTTCTTGAAGCTATATGTTTCCAAACTAGAGAGGTTCGTACTCCTCTGCTCTATTTGCTGTTGCTGTTGTCGTCGTATGTAGGAGTAACACACACACATCGTTTTGGGGTTCTACATATATGTAGCATTGTTGTTTATATTGTTTTTTAATTGTAAATGTAGAAGTGACTAAGATAAAAGGGGTTTACATCTCAGCCAGGCAGTCAATCTTAGAAACCAATACACATAAGGGCTCATACTGCCATGTAGTTAATCCTTTTTGGCCCCTTTCGTGGCAGCTTGGGATTAAGATTGAACTGACTAATTCCATGGTTAACAACTCGTTATGATTGGCTGATTGGGAAGGAGAAAGAAGTGAATCCTGACAGATTGTTATCAATAGTGAAAGTAAGAGCTTTGATACTCGTCCCAAGCTCCAAGTCAGCTGTGTTCAGACATACGATTAAAGTATTCTAGTCATGACCATCCCCACAAATTCTATCATCCAATGTTTATTTTATTTTTAATGACAGCATGTAACTTAATAGAGATTTGACTGTTATTTCTAGCATATCATTAACTTTACAATAGAGCTGTTAACTAACCAGTGTTATTCAGTTATTTCACTAACAACTGTTTATCTCCATGGTAACAATTTTTGAACATGTTTCGCTTCCATGTGAAAGGTGAGCCAATGAGAGAGCTTCTACATGGCTTCTCAAACAGCTAAAAATAGCAGCTCAAATGTCACTTCAATCATATTTCACTGTCTTTAAAAAAAGGGATGCATTAGTAAATGCAGCTCTGGACTCCCTGAACATAAGAAAAAGATTGGGTAGTCACAGCTGGAGTGTCTTTGATCATAAGTCTGCTTAACCAGGATTAACCTAGGGCTAAAGAACATGAAACCTTGGCACTTGGCACAGCCTCTTGGCATTTGTTTATTTTATGGAATAAAATTCCTTCAAATTACTCTTAGATGTCTTATTTTAAGAAAGTAATGGTCTGGAGTGGTCAGAGCTGGAGGGCTTTTGGTCAAATATCTGGTTCAACTGCAACTAGCACCCAGGGGACCCCCCCCCCTTTTGCCTGTTCCTAAGTCTGTAGTCATCTATGATTTGTTTTTTTTGTTGACAGTTATTGGATGCAATGAACCATGACAGTGGCATCGCTTTGAAGTCCTTACAGGTCGACGGTGGAATGTCCGTCAATTCTTTGCTTATGCAATTACAAGCTGATCTCCTGGGAATCAGTGTTGGTAAGTTCTTTCGAATGTCCATCATTTAAAGTGGTTGGGTCTTGGAAAAAGCATTGTGGGTAAATTATTTTTAATGGTCGAACTTGAAGTAGATAAAGCTATAAATACTGATTTGTAGGATATTAGGTTAAAAAAAAACCCCTTGGAAAGAGAAAAGTCGAAGATCGTTTGTGGCCTTCGACTCTTTTAGATCTAAAACTATTTTAATCAAGATTCCTTAAGCTGTTGGTTATAGTTTTATCAAGTTCCACCATTAGAAATAATTCACTTCTTGTCTCTTGGGATCTCTAAGTTCTTATATAAATATTGTGTGTGGACCTGTTACAAGTGTTCAAAGATTAAATAGTTAAAACTTTATTTCAGACATTTAAACATTTTGTGTCTAATGTTGTCTTTATTTTACTGCCACCTGTTCAGGTATTTTTCCATCATGATTCACTGTCTAATTTACCACGTGTCTTATTGACCATATATATATATATCATCTGCTTTCCATACTGGCATGGGTTTGACTGAGGACTGGCAAGCCAGGAGGTTGCACCGGGCTCCAATCTTATCTGGCAAGGTTTCTACAGCTGGATGCCCTTCCTAATGCCAACCACTCTGAGTGTAATATATATATGTATTTTATATATATATTATATATATACTAAACATGTAGTGAATACATTGAATAGTATTGACTATTTTATTCACCTCGTGTGTTTTATTCACTACATCTGTGGCATTCACATAATAGCAGGAGAACACCTAGGAGTCGCTAACTGTATGAACCCAGCCCCATTAAAGTATCAGGAAATAAGGGACCAAAACACTTCTTCTGAAGGTTTCTCCTGTTCTCTGCTCACTTAATGGCCACATGTCTAATTGACATGTGTCAGTATAAGATTTTGGTCATTCAGAAGGAAGATGTATAAGTAACCACAGTATAAGATAACTGATCCTCACCATTTGACCAGAGTGGCATGGAAGGGTTGTATCTGCATTGGTAGCATTTTAAACTCAGAATTGTAAGACACATCCAATGTGATCATGTAGGAGTGAGCAACTCTTTGTTAATGTTGTCTTGTGCAGGTGACCATCTCTCCTGAATGTTGTCTTATGTCAGTAACTGCCTCTTGTTAATATGAACCTGCTGCACAGTCAAAAGTCTCTCGTTACCATTAATTACTCCTTAATTTAACCAGTGAGACCCTCCATGCCTGAAACAACAGCTTTGGGAGCTGCGATGGCTGCAGGTTGTGCTGAAGAAATCAATGTTTGGAACATGGATCCAACCAAATACCCCAAGACTATAACCGATACTTTTCTACCAAGCATATCAGCAACCGGTAACTCAACCGTTTCTATTTTCCTCTCACAAATTATCTTCAAATTCATTTGTTTTTTGTTTTTTTTTAATTAAAACTACTTCTTTTGAGAAAAAGCTGAAAGTCAGTTTCTTTTTTTTGTGCTTCAACTTTTAGATTTTTTCAATATTTTCTTTTCACAACAACAACATGAAACTGTGGAGACGAAACTCTGCAATGTTATGTCTTGCTGTCAGCATCTTTCTCTCTCCCCTTTATAAGGGGAGCCATTTGTGACTGCTGAACCCGTTAGAGATAACAGCCAAATGTCACTCTGTTGCCCGTCTTGAAATAAGAGAAGGCAGTTCGATGAGTCAACTTTAAAAAGGCAGGTTGGTCACTACTGGAATGCCTCTGATCATAGGTCGGCTCAAGTAGAGCTGAACCATGGCTAAAAAACAAGAAAAACCCAGCTAATGTAATTTGCTCTGCCTAATCCCACCTAAATGGTAATTTGTCAATTTGACGAAGGATTCACATTGCTAGATTAGTGCAAGGTTTTCTTTTAAAAGTGAGAAGCAGCTACACACACACACACACACACA
>NC_069000.1:559325-563361 GCF_001194135.2 Octopus bimaculoides
CCAGTGGTGGAAATTAGCTGTGGAACGTTCTCTCAATTGGAAGCTGGATTCTCCTGATTTGACTGGTGAGTTGTTTTGATTTTGTTGTTTGTATTTTATATTTTAATTTCTTTTGTTTTGGAATGGATGCCTGGGTATAACAATATTCAGAATAGAGCAGGGGACTGGAATAATTTAGGGAGCAACAGACACAATTTGTCTTCTGGTAGTTACACTGGGGTCAGTGTAATTTATTAGGCACAGCCCCTCAAATTTAAGGGGAAAATGTTAATGTTAGAAGGAGAGTAAATTTTAGATTAAAAAAACTCTGCCAGATCAGATTGGAGCCTGGTGCAGCCTGCTGGCTTGCCAGTCCGCAGTCAAATTGTCCAACCCATGCTAGCATGGAAAGCAAACGTTAAACGATGATGAGGATGATTATCTAAATTTTGAAAAATAAAAGTATAAAAAAAAAAAACTGCATTTTTTCATGGGATGAGACAATAAATGCAGTGAAATTGTTATCTCCTGAAAGTAAATCAGTTAGTAGTTCTGAAGTTACATGTGACGAAGAAGCTGAGTCAGCAATGCAGGTTCAATTCCCTTTGAAACCCCTTTTACAGCACTTTGTGTATCTGTAAATTTTGATGGGTTTATATCAGGAAGGAGCAGCGTCCTTGACCTTCACAAACTGGTGACCTTGGTGTTATTCAGTTTGGACTTGAACCAGTCAACATCTATGAAAAAGAAAGGGAATTGAAAAGGGTCAGAGCAGGGAGTGTGCAGCTAGGGGACAGGAGGAAGGGAGAAGGGAATGTCATATTGTGGTGGGTGGAGGAGGGGGTCAGTGTAGGTGAATTAGAAGATATTTTCAGGATGTTTTCATTATCTGGAAAACATTGGTTTCTAACCTTGGCACGAGGCCACAAAAGTGGGGGCGAGGGGTGTTGTTGGTTTAAATCATCCACAGCTTGTCACTGGTACATTATTTTAACCCAACCTCCTTCCCCCAGAAGGATTAAAGATAAGGTTAATCTCAGTGAAATTTGAACATCTAAAAATATCATCAGCAGCAGCAGTAGCAATGTGGGGTTTTGTATTTGGTTTGAAATAAAGACAGAATCACTTCCAGAGGTTTTCTCCTTTAAAATATTAGAAAAGTGTTCGCATGGGTAAGAAGGGGTTGACAGAGTTTACAAAGAGAAAAGATTGTAAGGTGTTTTGCTTTTGTTGTACTGATTGTTGTTGTAGTCGTAGTCTATGTAGCATTTAAACAGACTTAATGGCATGGAACTTGTCTGGTTGAAACCATCCATCCACTCCCTCCTGCAACTCTGATTCCTCCCTTCAAAATATATGGCCCCTATTTATCAGTTTTTTTCCCCCTTTTGGCTGCTCTAATGAGCAGATTAAGCAACCATTTATAAAATTGTTTCAGTCATAATTTTTCCAAATAAAACCACTGCTTCTTCCACTTCCTTGTATTGTCCCCATAAAAGAGCTTCTCACAGACTTTCTTTGCCCCATTTTAGGCCTGGAAACAAATTCCTCATTGAAGTTGTGACTAAATCTGATAGCAAATGTCTTTTAAGCCATCCATTTCCAACCAGTTTTCTTGGCAATCATCAGATTACAGAACATGGTGTCTTGTCAAGATTCTTTTCCAATTAATGCTAGTGTAGTATCTGGTGTGTTGGGCAAGTATTTTCTACTATAACCCCGAGTTGGTCAAAGCCTTGTGAGTGAATGTGGTAGATAGAAACTAAAAGAAGCCTGCTGTGCATGTGTCCTGGAAGTGGTATCTATTTCCAATTTCCATGAAAGTATGTCCGGCCATAGACAATTGACTTTAGAAAACCTGCCTCAATGAGTTCCATCTAACCCATACAAACATGGAAAAAGTGGAAGTTAAAACAATGATGAACAATTTCTCTTGTATTTCTCACACCAGGTCCAGCAGTGCTTCCCCCACATTGTCACACAAAACTGCATTTCACTTCAGCTAATTTCCTTCTTAATTATGTTATAATTTTTTTTCTGCTGTTAACTAATCGTTTACAATTAACTCTGTAATTATTACATCAGTCATGCTTCACCAGTTATTTCTAGCATCTCAGTCACTCTCCCTCATAATTTTGGCTACTTTTGTCATCTTGATAATGGCTATTTCAACCTAATAACTCAATTTCTATAGTTGGCCCCTTTTTTGGTTTTCTTGGTGCAGGATCCACTTATCTCTCTCTCTCTGTTTATTCAGTAACCCCCCTCAAAGTAGTCTCTCCATGCCTCCTTTTCAACGTCGATGAGGGAAAGAGCATTTCTAGTGGTTTTTTTTCTTTCTTTGATTTAGAATCCCTCGTACAAATCCAGAACCCCTTATACATTCCATACCCCGCCCGCCCCCTTGTTTTCCAGGCTTCTCTGCCAAACTTGCAGTGCAGTCTTCCATTGCAGACCTGGTCTCTGGTTGGCTGCAGAGCATTCTTCTGCAAGCTCTCAGGGGCTGGCCTATGTCTTCTCCTTTTTCAATATGGACCCCTTCAACTGTTTTGAGAGAGAAAGAGCTCTTTCTCTCCGTCTCTCTATCTCTCTTTTTCTTTCCTTCTATCTGTCCCTTTTTCTCCTTTTTTCTGTTTCTCCTCTCTGTCTTTCTCTTTCCTTTTCTCTCCCCCTTTCTTCTGTTTCTCCTCTGTCTTGCTCTTTCTCCTCTTTTTCTCCCTCTGTCACTCCTTCCCTCTCTCACCCTCTCAAAACAGTTGAAGGTGTCCATATCGAAAAAGGACAAGACAAAGACCTGCATCTAAGAGAGCAAGAAAGAAAGTGAAAGAGCGAGAAAGAAAAAGGGAGACAGAGAGAAGGAAAGAAAGAGACAGAGCGAGAAAGAAAAAGGGAGACAGAGAGAAGGAAAGAAAGAGAGAGTGAGAGAATGAAAGAAAGAGCATGAGAGAGAGAGAGGAGAGAAAGAAAAAGGGAGACAGAGCAAGAGAGAGAAGGAAAGAAAGAGAAAGGTAAAGGGAGAAGGAAATAAAGAGAAAGGGAGACGAGAAAAAGAAAGTGAAAGTGCGAGAGAAAGAGAAAGAAAAGGAGAGAGAGAAGGAAAGAGCGAGAGGAGAGAAAGAAAAAGGGAGACAGAGAGAAGGAAAAAGAGAAAGAGCTAGAGAGAGAAGGAAAGAAAGAAAGGGAGACAGAGAGAAGGAAAGAAAGAAAAAGGGAGACAGAGAGGAGAGAAGGGGAGAGAAAGAGCGAGAGAGAGAGAGAAGGAAAAAGAAAGAGAGAGAGAGAAAGAAAAAGGGAGAAGGAGAGACAGAGGAAAGAAAGAGAAAGGGAGACAGAGAGAAGGAAAGAAAAAGTGAGAGAGAAGGAACGAAAGAAAGAAAAAGGGAGACAGAGAGAAGGAAAGAAAGAGAAAGAAAAAGGGGGAGAGAGAGAAGGAAAAAGAGAAAGAGCGAGAGAGAGAAAGAAAAGGAGACAGAGAGAAGGAAAGAGAGAGAAAGAAAAGGGGAGACAGAGCGAGAGAGAGAAAGAAGGAAAGAAAGAGAGAGAGAAAAAGGGAGACAGAGAGAAGGAAAAAGAGAAAGAGCGAGAGAAAGTGAAAGTGCAAGAAAAAGGGAGACAGAAAGAAAGTGAAAGTGCGAGAGAAAGAGAAAGAAAAGGAGAAACAGAAGGAAAGAAAGGAAGAGAAAGAGCGAGAGAGATAAAGGCAGACAGAGAGAAGGAACAAAAGAAAGAAAAAGGGAGACAGAGAGAAAGAAAGAGAGACAGAGAGAAGGAAAGAAAGGGAAAGAGCGAGAGAGAGAGAGAAAGAAAAGGAGAGACAGAGAAAGAAAAAGGGAGACAGAGAGAAGGAAGAAAAAAAAGCGAGAGAAAGAGCGAGAGAGAAAGAAAAAGGGAGACAGAGAGGAGAGAAAGAAAGAGAGAGAAAGATAAAGGGAGACAGAGAGAAGGAAAAAAGAAAGAGCGAGAGAGAGAGAAGGAAATAAAGAGAAAGGGAGACAGAGAGAAGGAAAGTGAAAGTGCGAGAGAAAGAGAAAGAAAAGGAGACAGAGAAAGAGAGAAA
>NC_069000.1:563881-565250 GCF_001194135.2 Octopus bimaculoides
GACAGAGAAAGAAAAAGGGAGACAGAGAGAAGGAAGAAAAAAAAGCGAGAGAGAAAGAAAAAGGGAGACAGAGAGGAGAGAAAGAAAGAGAGAGAAAGATAAAGGGAGACAGAGAGAAGGAAAAAAGAAAGAGAAAGAGCAAGAGAGAGAAAGTGCGAGACAGAGAGAAGGAAAGAAAGAGAAAGAGCGAGAGAGAGAAAGAAAAAGGGAGACAGAGCGAGAGAGAGAAAGAAAAGGGGAGACAGAGAGGAGAGAAAGAAAGAGAAAGAGCGAGAGAGAAGAGAAAAAGAAAAAGGGAGACAGAGAGAAGGAAAAAGAGAAAGAGGGAGACAGAGAGAAGGAAATAAAGAGAAAGGGAGACGGAGAGAAGGAAAGAAAGAAAGTGAAAGTGCGAGAGAAAGAGAAAGAAAAAGGGAGACAGAAGGAAATAAAGAGAAAGGGAGACAGAGAGAAGAGACAGAAAGGAAGAGAAAGAGCGAGAGAAAGATAAAGGGAACAAAAGAAAGAAAAAGAAAGAGCGAGAGAAAGAAAAAGGGAGACAGAGAAACAGCGAGAGAGAAAGATAAAGGGAGACAGAGAGAATGAAAGAAAGTGAAAGTGCGAGAGAAAGAAAAGGAGACAGAGAAGGAAAGAAAGAGAAAAAGAGCGAGAAGGAAAAAGGGAGACAGAGCGAGAGAGAGAAAGAAAAAGGGAGACAGAAGGAAAGAAAGAGCGAGAGAAAGAAAAAGGGAGACAGAGAGAAGGAAAAAAGAAAGAGAAAGGGAGACAGAGAGAAGGAAAGAAAGAGAGAGAGCGAGAGAAAGAAAGAAAAAGGGAGACAGAGAGAAGGAAAGAAAGAGGGAGACAGAGAGAAGGAAGAAAAGAAAAAGCGAGAGAGAAAGAAAGAGAAAGAGCCAGAGAAAGAAACAGGGAGACAGAGAGGAGAGAAAGATAAAGGGAGACAGAGAGAAGGAAAGTGAAAGTGCGAGAGAGACAGAGAGAAGGAAAGAAAGAGAAAGAGCGAGAGAGAGAGAAAGAAAAAGGGAGACAGAGAGAAGGAAAAAGAGAAAGAGCGAGAGAGAGAAAGGAAAAGGGAGACAGAGAGAAGGAAAAAGAAAGAGCGAGAGAGAGAGAGAGAAAGAAAAAGGGAGAAGGAGAGACAGAGGAAAGAAAGAGAAAGAGAGAAAGAGCGAGAGAGAAGGAAAGAGAGAAAGAAGGAAAAAAGAAAGAGAAAGAGCGAGAGAGAGAAAGAAAAAGGGAGACAGAGAGAGAGAAAGAAAAAAGGAGACAGAGAGAAGGAAAAAGAGAAAGAGCGAGAGAGAGAGAAGGAAATAAAGAGAAAGGGAGACGGAGAGAAGGAAAGAAAGAAAGTGAAAGTGCGAGAGAAAGA
>NC_069000.1:569656-570607 GCF_001194135.2 Octopus bimaculoides
CTGGAAAGAGAAAGGGAGACAGAGAAGGAAAGAAAGAGAAAGAGAGAGGAGAGAGAGAAGGATAGAAAGTGAAAGAGCGAGAGAGAGAAAAAAAGGAGAGAAAGAAAAGGACAGAGAGAAGGAAAGAGAAAGAGCGAGAGAGCAGGAGAGAAAGAAAAGAAAGTGAAAGAGCGAGAGAAAGAAAAAGGGAGACAGAGAGGAGAGAAAGAAAGAAAGAGGGAGACAGAGAGAAGGAAGAAAAGAAAAAGCGAGAGAAAAAGAAAGAAAGTGAAAGTGCGAGAGAGAGAGAGAAAGAAAAAGGGAGACAGAGAGGAGAGAAAGAAAAAGGGAGACAGAGAGGAGAGAAAGAAAAAGGGAGACAGAGAGGAGAGAAAGCGCGAGAGGGAGAAGGAGAGATAGAGAGCGAGAGAGAAGGAAAAAGAGAAAGAGCGAGAGAGAGAAAGAAAAGGGAGACAGAGAGGAGAGAAAGAAAGAGAAAGTGCGAGAGAGAGAGTAAAGAAAAGGAGAGACAGAGAGAAGGAAAGAAAGAGAAAGAGCGAGAGAGAGAGAAAGAAAAAGGGAGAGAGAGGAGAGAAAGAAAAAGGGAGACAGAGAGAAGGAAAAAGAGAAAGAGCGAGAGAGAGAAAGGAAAAGGGAGATAGAGAGAAGGAAAAAGAAAGAGCGAGAGAGAGAGAGAGAGAGAGAGAAAGAAAAAGGGAGAAGGAGAGACACAGGAAAGAAAGGGAAAGGGAGACAGAGAGAAGGAAAGAAAAAGTGAGAGAGAAAGAAAGAAAGAGAGAAAGAGCGAGAGAGAAGGAAAGAGAGAAAGAAGGAAAAAAGAAAGAGAAAGAGCGAGAGAGAGAAAGAAAGAGACAGAGAGAAGGAAAGAAAGAGAAAGAGCGAGAGAGAGAAAGAAAAAGGGAGACAGAGCGAGAGAGAGAAAGAAAAAGGGAGACAGAAGGAAAGAAAGAT
>NC_069000.1:570835-575209 GCF_001194135.2 Octopus bimaculoides
GAGAAAGAAAAAGGGAGACAGAAGGAAAGAAAGATAAAGGGAGACAGAGAGAAGGAGCGAGAGAAAGAAAAAGGGAGACAGAGAGGAGAGAAAGATAAAGGGAGACAGAGAGAATGAAAGAAAGTGAAAGTGCGAGAGAAAGAGAAAGAAAAGGAGAGACAGAGAAGGAAAGAAAGAGAGAAAGAGCGAGAAGGAAAAAGGGAGACAGAGCGAGAGAGAGAAAGAAAAAGGGAGACAGAAGGAAAGAAAGATAAAGGGAGACAGAGAGAAGGAGCGAGAGAAAGAAAAAGGGAGACAGAGAGGAGAGGAAGAGAGAGTGCGAGAGAGAAGGAATGAAAGAGAAAGAGCGAGAGAGAGAAAGAAAGAAAGAAAGAGCGAGAGAAAGATAAAGGCAGACAGAGAGAAGGAACAAAAGAAAGAAAAAGGGAGACAGAGAGAAGGAAAGAAAGAGAGAGCGAGAGAGAAGGAAAGAAAGGGAAAGAGCGAGAGAGAGAGAAAGAAAAAGGGAGACAGAGAGGAGAGAAAGAAAGAGAAAGAGCGAGAGAGAGAGAAGGAAATAAAGAGAAAGGGAGACAGAGAGAAGGAAAGAAAGAAAGTGAAAGTGCGAGAGAAAGAGAAAGAAAAGGAGAAAGAGCGAGAGAGAGAAGGAAAAAGGGAGACAGAGCGAGAGAGAAGGAAAGAAAGGAAGAGAGAGAGAAGGAAAGAAAATGCGAGAGAGAGAGAGAAGGATAGAAAGAGACACACCGAGAGAAAGAGCGAGAGAGGGAGAAGGAAATAAAGAGAAAGGGAGACATAGAGAAGGAAAGAAAGAAAGTGAAAGTGCGAGAGAGAGAGAAGGAAAGAAAGAGAGACAGAGCGAGACAGAGAGAAGGAAAGAGCGAGAGAGAGAAAGATAAAGTGAGACAGAGAGAAGGAAAGAAAGAGAAAGAAAAAGGGAGACAGAGAGGAGAGAAAGATAAAGGGAGACAGAGAGAAAGAGAAAGAGAAGGAAAGAAAGAGCGAGAGAGAGGAGAGAGAAAGAAAGAGGGAGACAGAGAGAAGGAAAAAAAGAAAGAGAAAGAGCATGAGAGAGCGAGAGGAGAGAAAGAAAAAGGTAGACAGAGAGGAGAAAGAGCAAGAGAGAGAAGGAAATAAAGAGAAAGGGAGACGAGAGAAAGAAAGTGAAAGTGCAAGAGACAGAAGGAAAGAAAGAGAGAAAGAGCGAGAGAGAGAGGAGAGAAAGAAAAAGGGAGACAGAGAGAAGGAAAAGAGAAAGAGCGAGAGAGACAGAGAGGAGAGAAAGAAAGAGAAAGAAAAAGGGAGACAGAGAGAAGGAAAAAGAAAGAGCGAGAGAGAGAGAAGGAAAGAAAGAAAGTGAGAGAGAGAAGGAAAAAGAGAAAGAGCTAGAGAGAGAAGGAAAGAAAGAAAGGGAGACAGAGAGAGAAAGAAAAAGGGAGACAGAGAGAAGGAAAGAATGAGCGAGAGAGATAAAGGGAGAGAGAGAGAAGGAAAGAAAGAAAGTGAAAGTGCGAGAGAGAGAGAGAAAGAAAAAGGGAGACAGAGAGGAGAGAAAGCGCGAGAGGGAGAAGGAGAGACAGAGAGCGAGAGAGAAGGAAAAAGAGAAAGTGCGAGAGAGAGAGTAAAGAAAAGGAGAGACAGAGAGAAGGAAAGAAAGAGAAAGAGCGAGAGAGACAAAGAAAAAGGGAGACAGAGCGAGAGAGAGAAAGAAAAGGGGAGACAGAGAGGAGAGACAGAGAGAAGGAAAGAAAGAGAAAGAGAGAGAGAGAGAGAGAGAAAGAAAAAGGGAGACAGAGAGGAGAGAAAGAAAGAGAAGGAAAAGGAGAGACAGAGAGAAGGAAAGAAAGAGAAAGAGCGAGAGAGAGAAGGAAAGAAAGAGAAAGAGCGAGAGAGAGAGAAGGAAAAAGAGAAAGAGCGAGAGAGAGAAAGAAGGAAAGAAAGAAAGTGAAAGTGCGAGCGAGAGAGAGAGAGAAGGAAAGAAAGAGCGAGAGAGAGAGAAGGAAAGAAAGAGAAAGGGAGACAGAGAGGAGAGAAAGAAAAAGGGAGAGAGACAGAGAGAAGGAAAGAGAAAGAGCGAGAGAGAGAAAGAAAAAGGGAGACAGAGAGGAGAGAGAGAGAGAAGGAAAGAAAGAGAAAGAGCGAGAGAGAGAGAATGAAAGAAAGAAAGAGAGAGAGAGAAGGAAAGAAAGAGGAAGGGAGACAGAGAGAAGGAACGAAAGAAAAAGGGAGAGAGAGGAGAGAAAGAAAAAGGGAGACAGAGAGAAGGAAAAGAGAAAGAGCGAGAGAGACAGAGAGGAGAGAAAGAAAGAGAAAGAAAAAGGGAGACAGAGAGAAGGAAAAAGAAAGAGCGAGAGAGAGAGAAGGAAAGAAAGAAAGTGAGAGAGAGAAGGAAAGAGAAAGAGCGAGAAAGAAAAGGAGAGAGAGAGAGAGAAGGAAAGAAAGAGAAAGAGCGAGAGAGAATGAAAGAAAGAAAGAGAAAGAGCGAGAGAGAATGAATGAAAGAAAGAAAGAGCGAGAGAGAGAAAGAAAATGGGAGACAGAAAGAAGGAAAGAAAGAGAAAGAGCGAGAGAGAGAAGGAAAGAAAGAAAGAAAGAGCGAGAGAGAAGGAGAGAGAAAGAAAAAGGGAGACAGAGATAAGGAAAAAAAGAAAGAGAAAGAGCGAGAGAGAGTAAAGAAAAGGAGAGACAGAGAGAAGGAAAGAAAGAGAAAGAGCATGAGAGAGAGGAGAGAAAGAGCGGGAGAGACAGAGAGGAGAGAAAGAAAGAGGGAGACAGAGAGAAGGAAAAAGAGAAAGAGCGAGAGAGAGAGAAAGAAAAAGGCAGACAGAGAGAGAGAGAGAGAGAAAGAAAAAGGGAGGAGAGAAAGAGCGAGAGAAAGGGAGACAGAGAGAAGGAAAGAGCATGAGAGAGAGGAGAGAAAGAAAGAGAAAGAGCGGGAGAGACAGAGAGGAGAGAAAGAAAGAGGGAGACAGAGAGAAGGAAAAAGAGAAAGAGCGAGAGAGAGAGAAAGAAAAAGGCAGACAGAGAGAGAGAGAGAGAAAGAAAAAGGGAGGAGAGAAAGGGAGACAGAGAGAAGGAAAGAAAGAGAAAGAGAGACAGAGCGAGAAAGAAAAGGGGAGACATAGAGGAGAGACAGAGAGAAGGAAAGAAAGAGAAAGAGCGAGAGAGAGAGAAAGAAAAAGGGAGACAGAGAGAAGGAAAGAAAGAGAAAGGGAGACAGAGAGAGAGAAAGAAAAAGGGAGACAGAGAGAAGGAAAGAAAGAGGAAGGGAGACAGAGAGAAGGAACGAAAGAAAGATCGAGAGAAAGAAAAAGGGAGACAGAGAGAAGGAAAGAAAGAGACAGAGCGAGAGAGAGAAGGAAAAAAAGAAAGAGAAAGAGAGAGAAAGAAAAAGGGAGACAGAGAGAAGGAAAGAAAGAGAAAGAGCGAGAGAAGGAAAGAAAGAGAAAGAGCGAGAAAGAGAGAAAGAAAAAGGGAGACAGAGAGGAGAGAAAGAAAGAAAGAGCGGGAAAGAAAAAGAGAGACAAAGAGCGAGAGAGAGAAAGAAAAAGGGAGACAGAGAGAAGGAAAGAAAGAAAGAAAAAGGGAACAGAGAGAAGGAAAGAAAGAGAAAGAGCGAGAGAGAGATAGAAAAAGGGAGACAGAGAGGAGAGAAAGAAAAAGGGAGACAGAGAGAAGGAGCGAGAGAGAGAAAGAAAGTGAAAGTGCGAGAGAGAGGGAAAGAAAAAGGGAGACAGAGAGAAGGAAAAAAAGAAAGAGAAAGAGCGAGAGAGAGAGAGTAAAGAAAAGGAAAGAGCGAGAGAGAAGGAAAGAAAGAAAGAGAGCGAGAGAGAGAAAGAAAAAGGGAGACAGAGAGAAGGAAAGAAAAAGGGAGAGAAAGAGCGAGAGAGAGAAAGAAAGAGAAAGAGCATGAGAGAGAGAGAGGAGAGAAAGAAAGAGAAAGAGTGAGAGAGAAAGAAAAAGAAAAAGGGAGACAGAGAGAAGGAAAAAGAGAAAGAGCGAGAGAGAGAGAGAAAGAAAAAGGGAGACAGAGAGAAGGAAAGAAAGAGAAAGAGCGATTGAGAGAAGGAAAGAAAGAGAAAGAGCGAGAGAGAGAAGGAAAGAAAGAGAAAGAGCGAGAGAGCGAGAGAAAGAAAAAGGGAGACAGAGAAAGAAAGAGAAAGGGAGACAGAGAGGAGAGAAAGAAAGAGCGAGTGAGAGAGAAGGAAAGAAAGAGAAAGGGAGAGAGAGAGAAGGAAAGAAAGAGCGAGAGAGAGAGAAAGATAAAGGGAGACAGAGAGAAGGAAAGAAAGAGGAAGGGAGACAGAGAGAAGGAAAGAAAGAGGAAGGGAGACAGAGAGAAGGAAAGAAAGAGGAAGGGAGACAGAGACAGTTCTT
>NC_069000.1:575219-582782 GCF_001194135.2 Octopus bimaculoides
ACAGAGAGGAGAGAAAGAAAGAGCGAGTGAGAGAGAAGGAAAAAGAGAAAGAACGAGAGAGCAAGGGAGAGAGAGAAATATAAAGGGAGACAGAGAGAAGGAAAGAAAGAGGAAGGGAGACAGAGACAGTTCTTTCTCTTTTTCCTTCTCTCTCACTCGCTCTTTCTCTTTCTTTCTCTCCTCTCTGTCTCCCTTTCTCTTTCCTTCTCTCTGTCTCCCTTTCTCTTTCCTTCTCTCTGTCTCCCTTTTTCTTTCTCTCGCTCTTTCTCTTTCATTCCTTCTCTCTCTCGCTCTTTCTCTTTCTTTCCTTCTCTCACTCGCTCTTTCTCTTTCTTTCCTTCTCTCTCTCGCTCTTTCTCTCCTTCTCTCTGTCTCCCTTTTTCTCTCTCTCTCTCTCGCTTTCTCTTTTTCCTTCTCTCCCTTTCTCTTTCTTTCCTTCTCTCTCTTTCTCTTTCTCTCCTTCTCTCTCTCTCGCTCTTTCTCTTTCTCTCGCTCTTTTTTTTCCTTCTCTCTGTCTCCCTTTTCTTTCTCTTTCTTTCCTTCTCTCTCTCGCTCTTTCTCTTTCTTTCCTTCTCTCACTCGCTCTTTCTCTTTCTTTCCTTCTCTCTCTCGCTCTTTCTCTCTGTCTCCCTTTTTCTTTCTCTCTGTCTCTCTCGCTCTTTCACTTTCTTTCTCTCCTCTCTCTCTCTCATGCTCTTTCTCTTTCTTTCTCTCTCGCTCTTTCTCTCCTCTCTGTCTCCCTTTTTCTTTCTCTCTCTCGCTCTCTTTCTTTCTTTCCTTCTGGAAAGAGAAAGGGAGACAGAGAAGGAAAGAAAGAGAAAGAGAGAGGAGAGAGAGAAGGATAGAAAGTGAAAGAGCGAGAGAGAGAAAAAAAGGAGAGAAAGAAAAGGACAGAGAGAAGGAAAGAGAAAGAGCGAGAGAGCAGGAGAGAAAGAAAAGAAAGTGAAAGAGCGAGAGAAAGAAAAAGGGAGACAGAGAGAAGGAAAGAAAGAGAAAGAAAAAGGGAGAAGGAGAGAAAGAGCGAGAGAGAGAAAGAAAAAGAGAGACAGAGAGAAGGAGAGAAAGAAAAGGAGTGACAGAGAGAAGGAAATAAAGAGAAAGGGAGACAGAGAGAAGGAAAGAAAGAGCGAGAGAGAGAGAAAGAAAAAGGGAGACAGAGAAGGATAAAGAGAAAGAGCGAGAGAGAGTAGGAAAGAAAGAGAAAGGGAGACAGAGAGAGCGAGAGAGAGAAAGAAAATGGGAGACAGAGAGAAGGAAAGAGCGAGAGAGAGAAAGAAAGAGAAAGTGTGAGAGAGAGAAAGAAGGAGAAAGAGAGAAGGAGCGAGAGAGCAGGAGAGAAAGAAAAGAAAGTGAAAGAGAGAAGGAGAGACAGAGAAAGAGAAAGAAAAAGGGAAGCAGAGTGAAAGAAAAGGAGAGAAAGAGAGAAAGAGAGAAGGAAAGAAAGAGAAAGAGCGAGAGAGAAAAAAGCGAGACAGAGAGAAGGAAAGAAAGTGAAAGAGCGAGAGAGAGAAGGAGAGAAAGAAAAGGAAGAAAGAGCGAGAGAGAGAGAAGGAAAGAGAAAGAAAAGGAGTGACAAAGAAAAGAAAGAGAAAGAGCGAGAGAGAGAAAGAAAAAGGGAGACAGAGAGAAGGAAAGAGAAAGAAAAAGGGAGAGAGAGCGAGAGAGAGAAAGAAAAAGGGAGACAGAGAGAAGGAAAGAAAGAGAAAGAAAATGGGAGACAGAGAGAAAGAGCGAGAAAGAAAAAGGGAGACAGAGAGGAGAGAAAGAGCGAGAGCGAGAAAGAAAAAGGGAGACAGAGAGAAGAGAAAGAAAGAGAAAAGGAGAGACAGAGAGAAGGAAAGAAAGTGAAAGAGCGAGAGAGAGAAGGAAAAAGAGAGACAGAGAGAAGGTAAGAAAAAAAAGAGAGACAGGTAGCGAAAGAGAAAGAGCGAGCGAGAGATAACTGGCATGTTTTCTGAAGGGAGGGGTTTCCCTGTCGTCTGCTACAGATCAAAGCTGTCCCTGACTAACGTCCTTTCCCTCTTTCCTTGCGGAAATTGCTGAAGCGAAAAGGAGGATTAGTATCGAAAGATCGCCATTTTAATCAATATATAACGAAGTCTCTCTCTCTCTCTCTCTCCTAAAATATTAGCTGATCACATTTCAAACTAACCGTTCCTTCCGTGCCCTCCACTTCTGACTCACACAGAACCCTTGAAGGTCTTGTTATCTTCTATTCTGCAGGTAACGAAAAGAGTTCTTCGTAAAGGGAGGTAATTTCTTCAGATCTTTGCCATATTTCAGATCTCAATTGTGTGTGTGTGTGTGTGTACATATATGTGTGTGAGGATTGTGAATTTCAAATCAAGTTTTTGGGGAATTCTGATTTTTGGAAATGAAAATCACGGAGGGAGGCAACAGAGACTAAACAAATTTTTTTTTTAATTGAAAATTAGATGCTATAAAATTTATAACCTGAATTTGATTATTGAATGCATTTTTTTTTTAAATTATGAATTTAGTTTGGAGATTTTTAATTTTGTTATATGAAAAAAACTCAGTTACAATAGATTTAAAAACTTGCAATGAAATTCTAGTCCACATATATAAATACATGCATGTGTGTGTGTGTGTGTGTATACTCTCCAGTTCAGCCATCTTTTGCACCCATCAAATATAATCGTTATGGAAGAAAAGTCATTGACTACTTTCCTACTAATTCCACTTTTGCTAACTTGAAACTTATCACAAATCTTCTAATCTTGTTTCTAATTAATTTAACTAATTAAATAACAGAGATTCTCTGCTTCTTCTTCTGCCTACTTTAACCAATCCTTCTTTTATTAATACCAGAACTGTGTGGGGCTTCGAAATTATTCAGGTTTTATTTTCCCCTTTTACCAAATTCTGCTCTGCTTTCTCATATCTGAAGGAGAAGGGTTCTAAACTAGCAGACAATATTCTTTATTAACTTTTGTCCTCATATTTACAGAAAATCTGGCTTGAAGAGAACTTCTTTTTACAAATTTTCCCCTTTTTTCCCTAATTTTCCCAGTTTTATCATTTAAAGAAAATAATTGAAGATTGATCAAAGACTGAACAAGTGAAACGGCATAAACAATAGCTTCTTCACTTTATCAGTTTTTCCTAATGTTAGAGACAAATCATAATTGAATAACTGAGGTAATCTCCTTTTACGATGATGTTTAGTCTCAGACCAACCTTCACTCCAGCCATGATCACCCATCAGGATGTGTCTTGGAATACATAACACAATGTCAGAGAAAGGAAGTGATGTTTGTTTAGTCATCACAAAGGTAACCCCTTCCCCCCCCCACATTTTTATGTTCATAAACAATGGGCTTCTTTTAGTTTCCATCTACCAAAGACTTTGGTCACCCCAGGGCTTTAGAAGAAGACAGTTGCACAAGGTGCTGCAATGTGGGACTGAACCCAAGATCACAGGGTTAGAAGCAGACACACTTGCACCTTATATAATATTATTATTATTATTTACTTGGATCATTCAGAGTAAATAACAGGAGAAGTAAATGTAAAATGTTTGAGCAAATCTTCAAAAACCCATTCTGGATCAGGTGAAGCCAGCAAGGGAGGAGGCCTCCACGGGTTGACACCATCTGTTAGAAATAGCACCCAAATCTACCTCAAATCACATCCTGCTGACTTCATTGTCGTTTAACGTCCGCTTTCCATGCTAGCATGGGTCGGACGATTTGACTGAGGACTGGTGAAACCAGATGGCTGCACCAGGCTCCAATCTGATTTGGCAGAGTTTCTACAGCTGGATGTCCTTCCTAACGCCAACCACTCTGAGAGTACAGTGGGTGCTTTTACGTGCCACCTGCACAGGAGCCAGTCCAAGGGCACTGGCAACGATCTCGCTCAAAAGTCTTAATAAAGGATATTTTGAGATCCTGGATTCCAAGTAGAAAGGTCACTTTAAATAATGTACTCCAAGGTACACTTTTGTTGAAAAAAACTGATGGGATGGTCATGGCTTGAATGCACTTTGATCACAGACTTACTCAATCAGTAATGACAATGAACCATGTGCTCTGAAGCCTTTTCTCTTTCAAACCTGATTTACAAGACATTATTTCATCCTTGAATTGTGCTGCTCGTTAAACTAATTAGCATCTTGGTTAATGTTAAGTTCCTAATCCACAGTTTTGTTTCTTAAATGTTGTTATAATGTTAATTTATTCATTGTTTGTTAATTTTGTACAAATACGCTCCACAATGGTTGGTTGAGGCAAATAGTAAGTCTCACTTATAACAGTTTCTATTCTAATAGAAAACAATTGTTTTTATAATCCTACGTTCACCTTAGCTTACAGTAAAATGAAGGCTTGTGATGGTGGCAGAATTTTGTTTGCTGGCCTCTTATCAATCACTTGTCCTCCTATCTACATGTGTAATGATAAATGGCTTTTCATTTGTGTTTAATCTTTCAACCATCACACTATTTACTTCACCCCTCTTCAACAATTACCTCACTCTCACTTTTTACTCTTCTGTCGTCATCCCATTATCTCATAATGTTTATGTAATGGAGATAACATTGCCACTTAGCCAAGCCAGACCCTGTGTGTGTTTGTCTACACACATCATCATTGTTTAACGTCCGCTTTCCATGCTAGCATGGGTTGGACGATTTGACTGAGGACTGGCGAGCCAGGAGGCTACACCAGGCTCCAAATCTTGCGAATCACTGCTTCACAGTATTTTTGACATCAAGAGTAACAAGGAAGTATTTGAAACATGTTACTGAACAAATATTGCAAGGAACTTTACTCTCTTCTATTTCTTTTTCTCAATTATGCTTACATCCTCTGAATAAGAACTGATTTGGATCAGGGCAGTCCATACCAGCATGGAAGGTGGACAGAAAATGACAATTTTTATACATACATTTACACACACACACAATTTACTGTGTTTTTTTTTTGTTTTTTTGGCATATTCTGTGTGAATAGAAAATGGAGAGCAGACCAAATTGTTAGCTGAGCAGCATTTCGTCCTTACGTTGTGTTCAAATGTTGTTGACTTTGCTTTCATCTTTTCAGGGTCAATAAAATAAAGTACCAGTTGAATGCTGGGGACTGACACAGTCAACCAACGATTCCCTCTAAGATTGCTGACCTTGTGACAAAATTTGAAACCATTATTTTCTATTTTTTTTCTTTTTTGATTTACATAATTTTTTTTTTTTTCCCCTATATTTTAGAGTACCATAAACGTACTTTATGGACGACTCTGCCCGGTGGCCTCTACATCTGGATTACATTTGGAATGTTGCTGATGGCTGAACTTCTACATAAAAGATAACAATAACTGGTGTTTTAGTTGACGACTGGTTAAATTAGTGGGCTGGGGTTAATTGTTGTTGTTAATTAAAACAAAACGACTTTGATTTCTCAAATTTTGTTCGAGTTGTTTATTTTTTTGGTGGTGTTGTTGTTTAACCCTAGGTCACCCCTGATCCAACAGATTTGGTCATTACAGGTGCAACCAATGAGAATGCTTCTAGATGATGACTCAATCTGCTAGAAATAGCAACCAAATCTTCCTATCACACCTAGAGTCTTTAAAAAAAGGATACTTTGGAGACTGTAGTCTAAGATAGGTGGGATTGATATAAACAACAGGTATCTTGACCGCCCCCCCCCTCCCTTGTTATTTTGATTAAACCAGAATTGAGACATCATTGGTGAGAAATGGATTAGGGATTGCGAAGGAAGACTTGCCATTGATATAGAAGAGAAGGAAGTGATGCAGAAGCAACTTTACGAGAGGCTGTTGAATATGCAGAATGCATGGGAGAAAGAGGGATAAACTGACGCTGAACCTAAAGCGGGGCCAGAAATTGAAATTGACAGCAACATTGTAGATAATGCAATTAAGGAGATGAAGAGAAGAAAATCAGGTATAGTTGCAGAGAGGCTCAAAATATTCAGTGAGATTGGATGCAGGATTACGAATCCAGTTAATAATGTTATCCAAGAAGGAGTCGTACCTTTTGTATAACTGGAGTGAGAGCATCAATAAAGGCAAAGAGAGAGCGGCAAGTGAAGGGGAATCAAACCACCAGATCAGGCTAGAAAGGTCAGAGAGAGAGAGAGAGAGAGGGAGAGGGAGAAGGATAGCACAATTAAGCCATGATGGAAGACACCTTGATGAGATGCAGTTTGGGTTCATGCATGGAGGAAGTGCCAAAGAAAGCACTCGACTAAAAACAGACTGCTGTTCCTGGTATTTGACGGTCACTAAGGAAACTGAATGAAGAAGATTCGTTTGTGACAGGCTAAGTACAAGGACAAGAAATGGAGAGTCAATAATAATTGCAGGGAGGAATTTGAGGTGAGGGTTGGAGTTCATCAAGGATCACTTTTCAGTCCCCACCTATTCATCGTAATGCAATCAGGCCATCCATGGGAACATCTGTGGATAATCTAATTCTCATAGCTGAATCTAGAGGAAATTCCAGGCATGGAAGCTAAACCGAGAACTGAGAGATTTTATGGTAAACTTAGCAAGGTTTTGGTAAGAAAGAAGACAGGACTGTGGTCCCTTCTGGGAAATGGCCTTGCTCAATATGGAGGAAAGGAGTAGTTATAAACTCCATAAGCTGTACTCAATTTAAGCCATGGACACACAAGTAGCAAAACCACACGTAGGCTATCAGGGAACAGAAGCTTCATGTGTGATGGATGCACCAGAGCAGTACAGAGCACGTACATAAAAGCTGAAATGGCTCCCTCAAAGTAGTTGATAGCTTTAATTACAAGGGAGATGTAATAAGCAAAGGAGGTGGTTGCTCTGAAAGTAGCCAGAGTGAGTTCAGGAAGTTATAACTGCTGCTGGCAACAAAGGTCTTTTCCCACAGAGTGTACAATGCTTGTGTTAGAACTGTAATGCTGCATGGTAGTGAGACATGGGCCTTGAACAGATAGGACTCGAGAAGAACTGGAAAGAAATGAAGCTATCAACTCCTTGCACAGTAATATCTGCTCTGCTTCTGTTTCAACTAATTTTGAAAATAATCAAGAATTTAACCAAATATTATTAAACTGAGTTTTGAAACATTGGGCCTCACCGAGGCAATGACAAGTGACCGAGACCTTTGGAGATATGCTGTGCTTGAGAAGACCCAGCAAGCCAAATGAGACCATAACTGTGGCCTCTGCCAGGGCTGTGCAACCGGGCCATTTAAGAGTACTCTTCAATCATTGGACAATAAACTACACTTGCGAAGACCTGTTGAGGCAAGTGAAATCGAAATTGAACCCCATTCGATGACTGGCACTTGTGCCAGTGGAGCACTAACAGCACCGTCCGAGTGTGATCAATGCCAGAGCAGCTGTCTGGCTTCCGTGCCAGTGGCACATAAATAGCAGCATTTGAGCATGATCGTTACCAGTGTCGCTTTGCTGGCACATTAGAAAACATTTGAGCGAGGCCGTTGCCAGTGCCGCTTGACTGGCTCCTGTGCAGGTGGCACATAAAAGACACCAAGCCTGGTGTAGCGATCTGGTTTCACCAGTCCTCAGTCAAATCGTCCAA
>NC_069000.1:582792-589781 GCF_001194135.2 Octopus bimaculoides
AAAGACACCAAGCCTGGTGTAGCGATCTGGTTTCACCAGTCCTCAGTCAAATCGTCCAACCCATGCTAGCATGGAAAGCGGACGTTAAACGATGATGATATGAAGTTATTGTGTGAAAGTATGTTAAATACATCCGTTACAGCACTTCTCTTCTGTACAAGCAGACACTAAACGAAGATGATAAAGAAAGTTTTAATTTAGATCACTTCAAAAGACAGTTTGTAACACAGAACCAGGGTTGATCTTAGGCAGGTTGACAGTTAATCCCTCATCAACCTCAACTGAGAAGATCTATGATCAAAGGCATTCCAGCCATGACCACCTTTTTCCAATGCATTATTTTTTAAAGAAGGTAGTGTGTGATTTGAAGAAGGTTGGGCTGCTATTTCTAGTATTTTAAGTGACCACTTAGAGAGGCTCAGCTATAGAAATCTGATGCAGGTCAGCAATGTTACGGTTTTGTGTCTCAACATGTCAGGAACAATTTTGAGGTTTTAACAATAACTTGTCGTTCTTAATATGACGATGCATCTAAGTAATATACAAGAAAATCTACACCCATCATTCTGTTTTTTTTTTTCCATGAAAAACTAACGGTTGACTGAGTTTAGAAAAAGCAGCTGACAAAGCTCAAGCTGTTTGCCTCGGCAACAATAGACTTGACAACAGTCTTTGTATAAAGCTGCCGATTGCAGATGGACACACAAAGCCGTTCACATACACACACACACACATACATACACACAACTGAATACAGAAAAACTTGTCAATGTTACTCCCTTTTATCTTGTTTCTTTTCATTTTTTTTAAATATTTTTTTTGTTATTTTTAGTTATAACTTGAAAAAGAAACTTTGGAGTAATTACTTTGTGATGTAGTGGCATTAATCCTTTCCTGACCATTTTTCCAATGAAAACAGACTGTTATTGTGTTTTGATTGATTTTGAAAATGAAGAAGAAATTAGAGCAACTTCATAAAATAATCAACTTAGTTATTTCATTAACACACATACACACAATAGGCTTCTTACAGTTTTCAGCTTCCGGATTCACTTACAAGGCTTTGGTTGGCCCAGGGCTATAGTAGAAGACATTTGCGCCCAAGGTCCCTGTGCATATATATATATATACACACACACACGCACACACATAGTTTAATAACTAGAGGTAGCAATGTCTCATAGGCTATGACTGACAATATGGTCCACATCTTGCATAACATGGTGGCCTGTTTTGTTGGGAAGGACTGACAACTATTAACTGAGTTGTGCTAAATTATCTACAATTTAATTCACAAGGAAGAGGGGACCCCTGCAGTGTAAACCAGGATAATGACCTTGATTTCACATAATAAGAGTAAGGTTTTTTTCTTCCGAGTGAATAAAGAACTACATTGACAGACAAGCTTCAGGAGAGGCTGCGGCATTGAGGACTAGAATTTCAACATATGTCTTGTAATTGTTTCTGATTCAGAAACAAAGCCAGCAATTTTTAAGATATATCATCAAACCCAGTACTTGACTGGTACTTTATTTTATCAACCCTGAAAGCATGAAAGACATATTTGCTCCCAGCAGGATTTGAACACAAAACACAAAGAGCCAAACGAAATTTTTGCTAATACAGTTACAAAACCTAAAACAGAATTTGATATTGTTATTGTGTTTTATGCCAATGGTGTCCCTACGGAGTGGGCAGATTAAGGCTCATGTGCAACCCAACCATGGCCACCCTTCAACAAATTCCATTGTCTAACAAACAAGGCATTAAAAATAAAAACTGCTGAATGCAAAAAACATTCAGGTCTCTTCTAGACCAGAACCCCACCCCACCAACTAAACTGTAATAATATCTTTTTAATTATATTAATTTAACATTAATTAGTTATAAGCAATATAATTAAACTAGGACAACAGAAAAATGTTTAAGAAAAACTGTTATAAAAGAAAAAATATGAATCGGAGAATTTACTAATTCATGGCAAGGTGAACCACTAAAGCTGGTGTATGTGTGCGTGGCAGCGGTGGTGGCCAGGTTACAATTTCGATGGATTTTCTAATTTCTGATTCACAAGAAGGTCATTAACCGCTTCATTACAACAACAACAACAACATTACTAATAATAATTCTTTCTGCTATAGGCACAAGGCCTGAAATTTGGGAGGAGGGGACTAGTCGATTACCACGACCCCGAAAGGACGAAAGGAAAAGTCGACCTCGGCGGAGTTTGAACTCAGAACGTAGCGGCAGATGAAATACCGCTAACGACTCTACCAGCTCACCGCCTTAAATAATAATAATAATAATTGGGCCGAAGGAATGTCCGGCTGGTATTTACTTTATCAACACCGAAAAGATGAAAGGCAAAGTCGACTTCGGCAGAATTTGAACTCAGAACGTATAGACGAGCGAAATGCCGCTAAGCATTTTGTCGATAAATTAGTAGGGTCCATTAAGTACCTGTGAAACAATGAAGTCGATGCAATTGACAAATCCCCATAATTTCAGGCCTTTAGTAGAAAAGGGCGAAGGTAAAGAATGCGCACGTTTTCGACGTTTAGGGTCATGACGAAAACGGGTGGCGTGCGTATTCTGTATCTCCGCCGTAGAAAAGATTATTATTATTAATGGTTTCAAATTTTGGTACAGGGTCTGTAGTTTTTATGGGGGGGGGGACTCACCAACTTAATAATGATAATGCTTTGTATAGTTGTCAAGCAAGTGACTTGACTTGAGACTGCGTGTTAATAAAGCCGCAATATGAGAGAGGAGTAACCAATTTAAGCATTTGACTACACCCAAGGCTTAAAATTTAGGTCGTAGTTGTGGGACAAAACGTCGATACCTCATTAAATAAACTGAAAGTAAATTTTACAATTCCACGTGTTATTAAACGACTCAATAATAATAATAATAATACTTATTACTGTGAATGTGACCATAATGAATAATACCTATTACTGTGAAAGGCACAAGATTTGGAATTTGGGGGTGGGTGCTTAGTTGATTACATCGTTCCTAGTACTTAACTGGCACTTAATTTATCGACCCTGAACGATAAAAGGCAAAGTCAACCTCAACAGAATTTGAACTCAGAACGACAAATGCCGCAAAGTATTTTGTCTGACACTCCATTGTGGATAAATAGGGTTGTGGGTTGGTAAAATGTTGTAACGGGATTAGGAGAAAAAAAAGGAAAACAATTAGTCCTTACCTTAAGCACAGGTGAAAGAGGGACCAGCTCAGACGGTAAAATCAAACAGGAGAATGTCCACAACAGAGAGAGAGAGACAATGCTTCGTTCGTTTCTGGCTGTTGGTGCTCACTGACGACATCTACTTCCGGTAAAATGTTAAGAACGACCGTGGGCCCCCATTTCACCCGCAACTTGATCTCAAGAACATTTATATTAACCAGTCTAACGAAGATGGTAAATAAGGGAATGTGAAAATGACACCGGCAACCACCGCACACGGCAGGAACAACAAGAAAAACATTTCCTCGTTCACCCAACTCTTCGATTATTTCTGTCTTTGGACACAATTGAAAAACCCAGCCTCTCCCCTATTCTCTCGCTCCCACATCATCTTAAAGTTGCTCGTTCAGCCAAGACAGACGCCGCTCCTTCGGTGACCGTGAAATCGCAGAACTCGCCTCAGATTCTTCTCGTCTGCCATCACACTTCATTATCTGATGCGCTGATATCTCTCCATGAATATCCATCATGTAACAGGGTATCAATCAACCTCCACTTTACCCACTGGGACGTACACCTTCGATCTGAATAGATTCAAGTCCGTCCTCTCTTCCAGCACCAGCTGATACTATGTTCGAATGTCTCATTGGAACACAACTCCCTGGGACACTATTTCCTCCACCTGGACTGTCTGAGGCAACATTTCGTACCAGAACACTGCTTCCATCGGGACGATATACCTTCTTTCGGCTATGGCTTTGATTGTTCAACAGTGTTTCTCTGTTTCCATTTGCATTCAGCCTATGCGCTGCTCTAAAGTAGCGCCTTGTAGGGCACTGCCGGCTAGCTAGGGAGCTGGTCTGCAGCGAAGTTGGAGGTGACTGTCGCCCTCGTGTGTTTAACTAAATAAATCTTTCACCAACACATTCCGGGTCTCTGTTAATTTTCTTTTTTGTGTGTGTGTAGGTTAACTAATGAAAATGAAACGAAACGAAAACCTTGCGGCGACAGCAGCGGACCCCACCACCGAAGAGCAACAGCTTTCGCTTCGTACAGCGAAGTAAGCAGACATGCTGGCTGTCCATCTAGGTGTCCGCCACTTTCGCTATTTTCTTGACAGCCGCACGTTTAAAGTGTTCAGAAACCTCTCACCCTTGCTATGAGCAAGCTCTGAGAGCCTTGGTTTGCACGCCTGCAACGATAGGCCATTGGCCTGGAAAGGGCAACCTAGTCGCTGACGCGCGCTCTCGATGCCCCACCTGCTCTCACACCTACCTAGTCCCAATAACGGAAGACGGGGATTACGAAGCTATAGCTGCAGACGGCATACAAAGATAGAAAACAAAGATGTGTCGGAGACAAACAACGGGCATCTATTGCAGGGGAGGGGGTTCCATACTGCTGTGATTACGAATGTAAAGTTAATAATGAAAAAGTGTTATGAGTTTAAAATTTTTAATGAGTATGAAGTTAAAATTAATTCATATATAAATTTTTCTCCCGGGAAAATTTCAACCCGCTAGATTTGAACCTTCGTTTTTTCCTTATTTGGGGCCAAAAAGAAATTGTTTCCCTCCTTCTTCTTCATTGACCGGCTACACCAGCACGGCCCACGCTACGAGGCAGGTCCTTCCTCTCCAGACGGATCTTCCTCACGAGGTGGAAGTTGAACCGGCTTTCCAATCCCTGTCCGGAGATTAAGTAACCTGTCTCAGTCCCTTTTTCCGCGTGTCCTCCACACTGTCTCTTTCAGTATGGCTACTACGCAGAAGAAAGCTGCCTGCCTTTCCTTGTTAAGAAGGTGGGGAGGCGGTACAATCTTAACTACGGACTCAGTGGAGAGCCGTACTCTTTCCCATCCGACATCAGCTACCAACCATCTCCACGGCACCCTTTGTTTAGATCCTCTTCTCTCGAGCAATTACTGGTCCAACCCCATCAAAGCCCGAAACTGAACCAGTTCAGCTTTGGACATCACTTCAAAGCTGTGTTTATTCCCTTCCAAGTGGCGTCCATTTCACCTACATTTATATCGTTGTTATGTTGTGTGATTCCGGTTGAGCTGCACATTTTCTGGTAAATTTAGTCTTTAAAATTAAGACTCACTCTGTAGGGTCCCTTTCTCTGGTCAGAGGAAAAAGGGTAGCCGATGGATATTGAAAAGGAGGCAGAGAACTTGCCATAGTTAATAGAATTCAGAGGGTTTTAAAGGCTTTCGCATTTGGTCAACAACACGGCAGAAACGAAAAGAAAAAAAATTCTGTTTGGTTTATCGTTAAAGTGTGTGTGTGGGGCGGGGCGGATAATGTGAAACAAATTACTAATACGAGGTGGGGGTCGGGGTGTATTCGTTAGTTGAAGCCCTCCTGCCCGACACTGGTATTTATTTGGTTTAATGATTAATCCAGCGCTGTTAATAATTAACTAACTTTAGTAATTTACTCTCTCTCTCACACACACAAACGCGCGCACGTGCGCACACATTTGAGGTTTGCAGAAAGCATAAAATTAATTAGAAATAATTACATGCCGAAGAGGCGGGGGATCTATATTAATAAATAATATTTTAATTACTATTTCGACAAATACGGACAACAACGGTAAGATATGTTTCAGGCAAGTCAAGTTGGGAGGTTGATAATAAAATATGTTTTACATCAGCGACCCGACCCGACGTGTGTATCTAGGATTTATTTGAACGACGCTCTCCCATTTCCATGACACCGGTTGCACAGCATATGCAGTAACGTAAAACTTGTTTTTACCGTACACCGGTCGACATATTTTCCCATGTGACGATATATATATATACAATATATATACATATATACACACACACTTCTGATCAACCCACATGTAGCAGATAACGAAACCATGCATTAAAAGGCCGTTTTTTCTTCTTTCTAATAATTTTAAGACTTCGTTTTATTTAAACTGTTTCAGAAGTTGTGCAAAGGAAAGATGAGTACTGCCGTAGTTTTAGGGGGAGGCATAAGTGGATTGTCTGCTGCCTATTATTTACGCAACATACCGAAATTTTCCAAAGTAAGTGTTGTTCGTTTATTCGTGTTTCACTATTTCGCTGGTCTCCTCTTTATCAGTCGATCTATCGCTAAATAGTTCAATAATAATAAGATCAACCTATCTACGCGTAATGGCCATCTTTCTAGAAGCAATATATAGTATTGTTTAACCACAGGTCAACCATGATCCAGCAGACCTGTGAACAGTGACGTTCCAGCCGTGTCATTCTCGTTTATTTATTTATTTATTTTTTAATCAGGTGTTATCCGGGATTGCATTAAGCTGTCCTTCCTCTCTTGAAGATCGTAGTATTATGATCTGGGAGCAACTGACTGATATTTCGTTAGTGTCGAACAAAATGCCGTATTTTAAGATCTATAAAATGAAGCACCGGTGGGTATTGTTTGACCCCGATCTGCGCTGAGAGTGCGTCGACCTATATGATCAAAGAGATTCTCGGTTATATAATCCGTCTCGTTTATGTTTTTGTCATCTCGTTCTCTTTCCATTTATTTCAAGAAGGCAGGATGTGATTTGAGGAAGGTTTAGTTGTTATTTCCAGTGGATCAAGGTTCTCTTGTTGATTCGGTGAGTCACTAGAAGTAGGATAGGTATATTAATCGCTATATTTACCCCTCTTTCTAAAGAAAAAAAATCACTGTGGATAAATGCCAGCAATGACCTTCTCAGTTTTCTAAATTATAAACAGAAATAATGGGGGGGGGCGGGGAATGGGGTTGAAAAAATCATAAATTTTCAATTTTTTTTT
>NC_069000.1:590052-625900 GCF_001194135.2 Octopus bimaculoides
GAATTTTGCGAAACTCCTCTCCCCAGCCTTCCGCAAGAATTTTTGGTAACAAATCTCTATAAACTCTGAATCTACAGCATTTAAGTAGTATTTGTTGAAAATTTCGTTAAAAAGTATCCATTTTTCTGGAAGTTATGAGGCAACAAAGTCGGTGGTGGATCCCCGTCTGCCGTTATGACAGACTTGTTAGGTTATTCGAGTTGGTTTAACCCGCCAGACAAAATGCCAACATTTCGTCTATCTTTTTACGTTCTGAGTTCAAATGCCACCAAGGTTGACTTTACCTTTCATACTTTCAAAGTTGATGAAATAAGGGACCAGTTGAGCAAAATTTCAGGTTATGTGATGATTATTATTATTATTATTACTATTATTATTATTATTACTATTATTATTACTATTATTATTATTATTATTATTATTATTAAGGTGATGAGCTGGCAGAATCGCTAGCACACTGGGCAAAATGCCTGGCGGTATTTCGTCTGCGTTTTACCTTCTGAGTTCAAATTCCGCCGAGGTCGACTTTACCTCTCATCCTTTCAGGGTCGATAAAATAAGTACCAGTTGAGCACTGGGGTCGATGTAATCCCCACCTCCCCTCAGCTGCCTTTGAAATCATTATTATTCTGTCAGGTGGTGAGCTGGCAGAATTGTTAGCACACTGAAGTGAAATGCTTGGCAGTATTTTGTCCGTCTTCAACCTCCATCAAGGTCAGTTTTGCCTTTCATCCTTTTGGGGTCGATAAATTAAGTACCAGTTGAACACTGGGTTGATGTAATCGACTCTCCTCCTCCCCACCAAATACAATGACATATATATATATATTCAACAGTGAATAAACACCATTGTCCTCTTCTACAGTGAACATCATATGTTCTGGGTGAGTGCTGCACTGAATTACAACTCCCTAATTGTAATTCAGCTTGAAATCAGAGTAAAGTCATCTGGTTGGTTGGTTGGCTGGTTGGATGCCTGCACAAGAACCTAAACATTGTATTTCGACAAGAGAAATAGGTTCAGCACAGCTGCACATCCTACAATAATAAACACGATAGGTCCCTAATAGGGAGTTGCTGGACATGATTCTTGACATTTTTAATTCCATTAGTTGATACGTGGAAGAATAGAAATCGTGAATTTGGTAGAAGTTACAGTTTGTCTGTTGACTTCCGTATTCAAGTGTTGGGTGTGCAAATATAGGCAGGTTGTGCAAGTGACAATAAGCTTGAAATAGATGAGAGGGTGGGTCCTTGTGGTAGTACGGCAGGGAATTATAAATCTTTGGTGGTTCTTTTACATAATCTTGGCGATCTAAGCATTTGAATAGAACCCCAAATCCAAAGAAGCTGTGTCTTGGATCTGAGAGAAAGGCAGTTGACTAGTGTTTACCTAAAATATCTACTTAGAAGCAGATGTGCTTAAGTCCTGTAAAGTTTGTCTCTATTTAACTCACATAATTTGACAGAATATTTAAAAACTGTTATTGTTGTTTGGGAAAAGAATTTTCCATACAAACTGGTTTCTATAGGGTGTTAGTGTCAACACACTGCAATTTAACTGGCTGCTGCTGTTAATGATAACATTAATCCTTTCTACTGTAGGCACAAGGCCTGAAATTTTGTGGGGAGGGGGATAGTCAATAACATCGAACCCCAGTGTTTCACTGGTACTTCATTTATTAACCCTGAAAGGATGAAAGGCAAAGTCAACCTTGGCAGGATTTGAACTCAGAATGTAAAGACGGATGAAATGCCTCTAAAAGCATTCTGTCAGGCATGCTAGCGGTTCTTCCAGCTTGCTGCCTTAATGATAATAATAATGATAATAATGGAGCAAAGATAATTCACAAACATAACATGGCAGTCTCGGTTTAGGATGTGTCGTATAGCCAACTGGAGACGATGTCTCCTGGGGGCTAAATTACAGCAACATTCGTCCTAAACCAGGACTGTTATGTTATGTTGGCAAACAATCTTTACTCCAAAGTTCTGTTGCTGAATATCTCTTGTTGTGAGATTTGCAAATGGTAATTTTATGATAATAATGGTTTTACAGCAATTTCGGGGGATGTAAGACAAAGGTGACCTCAGCAGAATATTATTAATAATCTCAATAAATATAATGATTTCTTTTACCAAAGCAATATTTGACTGTTCTAGTTTTTGATAGATGCATGGTGGGAGCACTGTAAATTGAATCAACTCCAACAGATTACCGGTACTTGTTATACTGACTTTGGAGAAATGGAAACAGAATTTGAACAGAAAAAAAAATGGAAGAGGAGAGAAAAGTCAATATTGTTCATAGCAATGTCTGTGATGTAGCTAACTAAAACTCTTGAAGGTTCTATACTCCAGCATGACCACAGTCCATTGTGTGTGTGTGTGTGTTTACAATTATCTGTTTCGAAAGATCTTAACACTGTTTACTTGCAGGTGCTGCTGTTGGAAGGGAACAAGCAGTTAGGGGGCTGGCTGAACACAACTCAACATTCGGATGGTGCTACATGGGACCACGGTCCTCAAAGTATTCGGGCAACAGGCAAAACAGCTTACAACACACTGACCCTTGTGAGTAGCTTTCTGGTCAACCAGTTTGTCCATTATGCTGTATCATCATCATTTGATTTATACTCTATAAACTGACATGTTGATAACTGGATTGGTGGGGGGGGGGGGGGGGTGGATAAAGAGGTAAATGGGTGCAAAGTTTATTATAGCTAAAGAATCTGAGGAATTGGCATAATCTACATTAAACCCTTTTATTATCAAATATTTCTGTTGAGATCCACTTGTTGATTAATTTTGAAAATAAGGAAGAATTTAGTAAAATAATCTTGTCATTATTAAGTTATTTCGCTGGTGTTTGGAACATGAATTTACATGAAATTTAATGGAAGATATCTAGCGCCCCCCCCCCCAACTTGGATGAAATTGCATCGTGAGGAAGGTGGATGGGAGGTGTGAAATTACTTTGTTAAAACTGCTCTTGCTTTTTGCGTATGTCTATGTTAATAACTGTCAATTTTACAGATGCACGAGCTTGGTTTAGAGAATGACATCCTTCCAGTGAATGCTTCCCATCCTGGAGCTGCTAATCGATTCATTTACTACAACAACCAAGTAAATGCACTTCCAAACAGTAAGCTTCTATCGTTCTGTTTAACACTATTATACATTAGTGATTCCCTCAAGGGGTTGATAGTTTATAACTTTTAAGTAAATCTTTCTTTAAATAGTGTGACTGTATCAAGTACATTTTGCAAAAACTTGAAGATATATATCTGTAAACATATATGTATATCTGTATACACAGTATTATCTACTTGTAGGTTTATTGGGAATTCTTAAAAAGCCCCCTTTTCTGTCTCATTCCTTACTTTGGAGCATTC
This sequence comes from Octopus bimaculoides, assembly GCF_001194135.2. Classification (NCBI taxonomy): domain Eukaryota; kingdom Metazoa; phylum Mollusca; class Cephalopoda; order Octopoda; family Octopodidae; genus Octopus; species Octopus bimaculoides. The sequence continues at coordinate 593,448 of NC_069000.1, forward strand.
TGAAGGATCTGACCACCAAACGTGCATCACCTGAGGCAGAAGAGACAATATATGACTTTATCAACAGGCGCTTTGGGAGTGAGGTTTGTTACCTTTATATATATCTATGTATGTGGGGAGAGAGAGAGGAATATTTGGTACTTTTATGGTTTATATATAAGTATTTTAAAGTTAAAACTTTATGCCAGTGATAATGGATTCAGTCTACTGCTTGAGAATGGCAAGCATCTTTCTGACAGGCTTCATACAGTTTCCATCTATCAAATTTCATTTGTAAGACTTTGATCCACAGAAAGCTATGACAGAAGATACTTGCTCAAAGTACCACATAGTAAGATTGAACCTGGAACCCTGTTGTTTGCCAGATGAAATTCTTAATGATGCTCTGTTCTCATCTGATCCATTTATTATTCTGTTCCAAATTAGAGTTTCCCAGATATTTTAGTATTTCTTTAAATATCTTTGGTGACTCCTACCTTGCCCAGCCATAGCTAAAATCTTTTAACAGTCAATCAATAAATTACACTTTGATCTTTGGACAGGTTGCTGATGTTTTGATAAATTCAATGTGTCGTGGTATATTTGCTGGAGACATCCGTCACTTGAGTCTGCAAGCATGTTTCCCTTATCTTCACGACTTGGAGAAACAATATAGATCTCTGGTAATTGGCACTTTTAGAGGTAAAAAACCATTTTTTTAATCTTTTTTTTTTCTCTTCCTTTGACATAATTTTGTCTTTATTGTGATGTAAGGGAGGGCAAGTTCCCTTGTTGGTCTCCCTGAGATACAATGTAATGTTTTTGAGATTTTGTGAAGTGTTGAATAATGAGATTGCTTTGTGGAATAGAAATTGTACCATACAATTCTATATTTAAGAGATGAGGAATTATGTACATTATTTACATTTGACAGATATTTGTCTTGGGGAAATTTCTCCAAGACACCTGATGAAGGCTGGAGGGTATATCAACGGAAACGTTGTGTTAACAACAAACAAGATGAGGACAAATATCTGTCCACAATATTTGAATTATTCAAAATGTCACAAACCTGTTTTTGTGCTTTAATGGTCCTGGTGCAGATCCTCACTTCTCTCCTTCAATTCCAGACTTTACTTGAGATGCAACAACACAGCATCCATCTTAAACTTAAGTCAGACCTTAATTTGTTCAAGAAATATCAACTGCATTTATCTTACCTGTCTTGGAGGCTCTGTGAAGGCCATGGACACAGTTGCTACCTCTGCACCAAACCATGAAAATTAAAGAAAAAATATGAACAAAAGTCTTTTTGTATATCTGTAACTAGATTGTTGAATGTATCATGTCCTTATTTTAAGAATGAAAGGTGTGGTTTGAAGAAGATTTGGCTGCTGTTTCTAGCTGGGTGAATGACCATATACAGGCTCTCATCATTGGTTCGCCTTTTCTATTGCTATTGTTGGAATAATCATTCAAAAAAAATGGCATTATAATTGTTTGTTCTTGTTTTTTTTTTTTTAATTAGATAAGGAAGAAGTTGACGATAGCTGCCCTTTAATTAAGAAGGCTCGGGCAGAAAATTGGCGTTTGTACTCCTTGAAGAATGGTTTGCAGCAGCTTGTGGAAACTATGGGAAAAGTTGTGTCCAATGACCCAAAATGTGAGGTGAAGACAAATAACCCTGCTACCAAAATAATTCTGGCATCAGGTAAAGCAAAGGTGAGTTACATCCAGATTTTGTAGAATTCATTAAAAGATATTACTAGGGGTCAATGCAATCAGCTTTCCCCTCCCCCAAAATTGCTAGTCTTGTGCTGCCAAAATTTGAAATTATCATCATCATTATTATTATTATTATTATTATTATTATTATTAAGTAGCAAGCTGGCAGAATTGTTAGACAAAATATTTCGTGGCATTTTTTCTGGTACTCCATGTTCTGGGGTCAACTTTGCTTTTTATTCTTTTGAGGTTGATCAAATGAAATGCCGTTCACTTCCCTAGGCTTGCTTGCCTCCCCACCCTGCTAAAAATGCCCAGCCCTTGTGCCTGTAGTAGAAAGGATTTTTATTTTTTTAGTAGTTTCCTGTGAATTCCTGCTGCACTCCATCTTTGTGATGTGTTGAGCAACATTCTCTACTGGAAAATGTACAACTGTGTTTATAAGTATTACATCCGATTGTTTAACCCCAGGTCCAACAGACTTATGATTAAACGTGTTCTTTAGTCAAACATGAAACACCCGCAATCGATACTCAACTTACAAGTTGTGATAACAATGGCTTGTTTTTTTTTTCTGCCTTTAATTGTCTGCTATGACCCCGCACCCCCAATGCGTGGCCATGTGGCAACGTTGAAACTTAATAATTATTCATTAATTAATCATTTTGTTTACCCCAGGTTCACACCAAGGAAGAGTCATTTGAAGCTGATCATGTCTTCTCTGCCCTTTTTGCTGGAGGTAGGGATTTCTAAAAGTTATTTCTCTCTTTCTCCTCTATCAACGTCCCCTTCTGTTTTCATGAGTGGGGGGTCACAAAAGATTAGCCACTGTTGATTGCATTGGCCAATCCACTCTCACTATTCACTCCTATTTGTCTGGGTCAGCAACTTCATTACATTTGACATTAAAGTTTATAACAAGCAAGCGAAACCTTCGGCGATATGCCATGCTTTAGGAGACCTGTCAAGCCAAATGCCAGTGTTCCATAACTGGCACCTGTGTTGGTGGCATGTAAAGAGCACCCAGTCCACACTCTGTAAAGTGGTTGGCATTCAACTGTAGAAACCATGCCAGGTCAGACTGGAGCCTGGTGCAGCTCACCAGTTTTCAGGTGAACAGTCCAACCCATGCCAGCATGGAAAGTGGACATTAAATGACAATGAAGCATGGTTTCAGGTTCAGTCCTACTGTGTGACACGTTGGGCAAGTGTCTCCTACTTTAGTCCCAGTCAGATCAATACCAAGGGAGAAAACCTGGTAGATGGAAACTGAAAGAAGTCAGCCATGTGTGAGAATGTTGACAATCTGCAATAATGTTACCGATTGTGACGGGGCTACAACTGGTGACCTTACTTGACACTTCCTGCCAACACATCTCCCACCAGTTCTGCTTTCTAATTCCTCTGGATTTGAAATTCCCTCACTTGAAAGGTTAGGGTTGGTGACAGGAAGAGCATCCAGCCATAAACATTCTGCCTCAAGTACCTCCTAGTCTAACTCTTACTTGCATGGAGAAACAGACATTAAACAAACATCCAATCAGATCTGGATTGACTTGGGAAATGGGTCTCTTGTAAAGCTTCTCCATCATGATGAGGGTCTGTAGTTTTATTTTGGAGATACAAAAGACTGGCCAGTGGTGTATTTCTATTAGATTCATACAGGATCCACAATCAGTAAAGTCAGTAGAGCATTGTATAGAGTGTCTTGTGCTATTTGTTCCACTTCTCTGTGCTCTGAGTTCAAATCCTGCCAAAGGCAACTTTGCCGCTTGTCCTTCTGGGGTTCATAAATAAAATAGTGGTCAAGTACTGTGAATGATTTTCTCTCTGCCAACTGATTGCATTGTGTTGCATGAAGGGTCTTAGGAGGCCAATCACAGAAATCACCCTTTTCACCAGAAATGGAGAAAGTGTTAAACGAAGGGTTAGTCACCTCTCGTCATAGAAACACTGACATGGTCCTGGAACCATTCAAAGACAAACTGATGTACAATAAAAAAGGGAAAACTGTTCAAATAGGTGTTAGCTTTCTTCAATAGTAATTCTGCCGTCTGTATAGCATTAATTATTTTTTTATGATTTAATTAAGAGAAGGCCAATAGCCTCTGAGTTTAGTTGGGGCTAGGACCTCAGAAATTGGTGAGAAGAGGGGAAAGAAGATATTCTCAGACCATAGAACTAGAGGAATGAATGCAACAAAAGTTGACTCAACTAAAAAGACCCAAAGTGCTTGGCAGTTGTCTTAAATGAGGCAAACGGTTACAGATCATCCGATGAACTTTTGCACATTTCCTGTCTACTTAGTTTGCCTCATCCATTTTACTTTTCAGATTTAAAAGGTTTGCTCAGTGAAGACCCGAAACCCCTTTGCCAAAACCTGGGCCTCATTCCAGCTGTTAATGTTGTTGTTGTCAATCTAGAGTTTGAGGATAATGTCTCCACTTTGAAGGTAACAATTTGTTTCTCTCTTAAAATCTATTGCTTCAAAACTAAACAGAACATTCTGATTTATGATTCAGTAAACACCTGAAAGAGGGCCACAAATCACCAAGTCAGACTGGTAGCAGATTCCAAGCAGTTTTGTATTATTTGGGTGTAGAACTGGGAGTTAAACAAGAACAACTTGAAAAAAGATATGGCAAAATAAGGTTTCTCTGTGGTCTGAAAATATGCTAGAATTAGCAGCCAACAACTTGTCAGGTTATATTGTCTTGGGTTCCCTGAACATTAGGAAAAGACTGGATAGTCATGGCTGGAATACTTCTGTTCAACCAAGGCTGACCAAGGACTAAATAACAACAAAAGCTAAAAATACTTCACTATGACTGTATACTTCTTGTATATTCTTCAAATTCAATATTCATCATCTGCCAAAATTGGCCCTTGGGGGCCTCATTAATCTTCCTTTCTTTGATATCTTTGACAGGGATTTGGACATTTGTTACCATCAAAAGAGAGCCGACATTTCTTGGGCATCATCTATAACTCGTGTGTGTTTCCGGCTCATGACCGATTAGATTCACCTTCGACAAGGTTTACTGTAAGTTTTCTAGTTTTAATATATTTTCTTTCGTTACTTTTTTGAAACATTTTTCTGGAATATTTCCAGAAAAATCAATGGAATCAGTAAAAAAGTTGGACAAAATGCTGGGCAATATTTAGTTAAGTCCTGGTTTTGAATTTTATTCCCTCTAGGGTCAGTTAGAGCCAGCATGGAATTGGGGGTCTCTCTTATTCAGTTGCATCTTCCTCTCCCTCAAAACAAGGTGGTTAAAAAGGAGAACCAATAGTTTCAAAACATTTGTGTCTAGGAGAGCATAAAATAATATTGAAGTAGAGCAAGAGAGAAGTGTATAGTGAATAATATATTTTAAGGTAAAGAGACCCCCCCCCCATACTATAATTTAGTATTGCAGTGTAGTAGAAAGAGAGAGAGAAAATGTTGTTGTGCAATATTGTTATTGCGTAATAGATATTCTGGTATGATGTAAAGGAGTATTGCAGTGTATAAAAGCACGTGTGTGTGTATGTGAGAGAGAGAGAGAAGTGAATTATGTAATAAACCCTTTTGTCTTCAATCATTTTGTTATTCTTCGTTTTTCTTTGCCTATTTTTAATTGCATTCATTCTATTTGCCAGGTTATGATGGGGGGCAGTTGGTTTGATCGTTTGACAGAGATTTGTCCATCAATGTCTGAAAGTTCTTTAACGAATCTGGCTGTTGAAACACTGAGAAAACAGTTGAAAATATCTGCCAAACTCAGCAGATCACATGTCTTCATCCATAAGGTAAGTGAAACATAATTATGGGTTCTGATGCAAAAACTTGAAATTTCTCATGAAATGCTTGTTGTTGACTGACGTAAACCTTGAAACTTTTTTCTTAACTTAATTCTGGAAAACTACCATTCTTGGAGACCCTAAACTAATTGATTGGGGTAGGTGTTGATCTTCTGATTCTAAGAAAAAAAATGAAACTTGTTGGACAGCATATTAGGCCTCTGTACCTATTTACTTTTTTTAAGCATCATCATTGTTTTAAGGTCCACTTTTCCAAAGTCAGATGAAGTTCATTGAGATAATTTCCATGACTGGATGCTCTTCCTGTTACCAACCCTTACTTGTTTCCTGCCCTAACCTTGCCTTGTAAGGGAAATTTGGTGGATGGAAACTGTACGGAACCCTATCGTGTGTGTGTGTGTATCAGCAAGGCATAGCCAAACAGAAAGTCAATCTTCCTTTACTTCTAGGTGGACTAAGCCATTTTGTCACTTATTCGATTCTGTATATTATACTAGTATCCTTGAAGCTGGTGTCCTAGCATGGCTGTAACTAGCAAAAGAAAAAAAAAGCAACAACAAATTTGTTTGTTTCTATGGCAACATTGTTTCAATAAATAGATTCTGTGAATTTGTTTCTTTTCAGAATTGTATTCCCCATTACACAGTTGGCTACACAAGTCGCCTGAATGAGATGAAAGCCTACATTGCTGATCACCAGCTTCCTCTCAGTCTTATCGGATCATCATTCGAAGGACCTGGTATCAATGATTGTATATACAATGCTAAAATGTCAGTCCTAGCTCATGCCACGCCCTAAATCCGTGAATCTATCAACAAAGAAGACTGTGATATTCTCAAAGTGTGACTCAGGAAACGGTCAAAGAGGATTCGATCTTAGTAAGTCAGAAACTCACTACTGAACAGCAGAGAAATATAATCTTAGCAAGATTCTAATAATACTTTCTGTATATCACCACCTGTTTTACAGACGGGTTCACATGTTAATCAATATCATTGGCATACTCCCACCATGACCACCACTACTACTACACTAGTACAAGCTGAGAGGGACTGTTTTCATTGAAGCAGTTTATTTTTTTACATTTGGATACCTTCTTTCATTGAACTATAAAATAGAATGTTGAACTTGTTTGTCAGCCAGGTAAACTGGAGTACACCAAATATTTGGACCAATGGCATATGATAGCATGAGGTTATGTGGTTTCTAAACTGATGACCTTATTAACTTCAGTTGCTGGGTCTCAAATATTCTCAAATGATTTTCTAACATAAATCTGAGAAATTTTCTCTTTCTACCCATCTCAGTTACAGGTGCATTCCCTCACCTAGGTTTGGGAGATGCTTTACTGTGCAGCTTTCTTTAAGTTCTAAAAGCTCTGCCAGACAGAACCAGCTAACATTCTTAATTCTGTGATAGACTTTATAAACGATTGTCACAAGATGTGTGTGTGTGTATAATGTAAGTATATATATGTAATATATATATATATGTGTGTGTATGTGTTTATTGCAGGAGGCAGAATTGATAATGTTTATGAAAAATATGTAAAAATTTTTTTCTTTGTTTTACAACTTTGCAACTGGACTGCAAATATTCAATGTCAATTGTGTTCTTTTAAATTTTGCAGTAATAAAGGGCACTTCATTATATTTCCTGTATTGTGTATATAGGGCCCAACATTAATAAGGATTTTTTAGAGGATGGAATAATAAACATGTTCAATATTATACACACATGCATTTGCACACACATACATATAACTATTGTTATTGAAGAAAATTGATTAAAACAGACCAAAAACAAATAGAAGATGATATTGATTTGCTATTTCTAAACTGGATGTGTTTTCATTCAACTGTGAACAAAAATATCACAGTTGGTTGGTTGGGATTTCCATTCTGAAAGTCTGTCATTCTATGCTTCATTATGAAAATGCTCAGGGAATGAGAGTTGTGTGTGTTTCTGTAGGTCTTTCCTTTTTTTTAAAATTTTAGTATTCCACTTGATACAGTTTCAGAGTAAATTTTCCAATCAAACCCATGCTTCTATACAGATACAACCAATGGCTTTTGTCTGTTTAACCATAGGCCTACCTCATGATCAACACTGCTCCAACTGACATCAACTAATCATTTTTTTGCCTTTCTAGACAAAACATTTTTTTTTCAAAACCGTGGGACATGATTTGAGAAGAAGGTTACTACTATTTCTAGCAGTGGATTGGTAAAAGTATAAGAACATCAGACTGGACACCTTGCGGTATTTGTTCTGAGCTTAAATCCCCTCTTAGTCTACTTGGGTGATATATTTAATGTATAGTCCACTGGCATCTCATGTGCCCTTGGTAGAGTCCATTCTGTTGGAAGGGTTCAGGTCACATCACAGGTTTGAGGCTAGTTTCTTACCTCCCACCCATCTCAGAGGTCCTTTAAAGGGTCTCAGGCACTGCTACCCCTCCTTAGCATATCTTTGCAATATTAGATTAAGGCAGCCCACTGCTGTAAGACTCGTTAGCATTCCCAGGTAAAATGCTGGGCTTTATGCTCTGGGTTCAAATTCGGACAAGGCCGACTTTACCTTTCATCCCTTTCAGGGTCAATAAAATAATAGTTGAACTCGGGGCCGGGGTAAATTGACTTACCTCTCTTCCCTTGGCCCCATGCCGAAATTTGGAACCAATATTATATTAATATATCAAGTGAGACAAATAAACAATGAAGTAATACTTCTGGGCCCATTTTGTCCAATGAATAGTCATCAGTTAATCAAAATCGTTTAATTTGCACTATTTTGGTGGCCATTGCCAGTCCCACCTGACTGGCCCTCGTGTCAGTGTTACGTAAAAGCACCCACTACACTCTCGGAGTGGTTGGCGTTAGGAAGGGCATCCAGCTGTAGAAACTCTGCCAGATTGGAGCCTGGTGCGGCTATCTGGCTCGCCAGCCCTCAGTCAAACCGTCCAACCCATGTCCGCATAGAAAGCGGACGTTAAACGATGATGATGTTATATTTATTAATAATATAAAGTATATATTAAGTTATTGTGTGAAAGTATGTGTGAAATACATCCGTTACAGCAGTTCCCTATGTACAATGTTTCTAGTGAAGGTGATTCCCCTTCTGCGACCATGAGTGGATTCGTTTTGAGGTGTCACTTTCACCCTCACACCGTTCATTGCCCTTGCTCTTGAAAAGGCGACGTAAAGCTGTCCACGAGTGAAGGTTGGCTGTGGCAAGTGTATGCCAACTCTAGCGAATGTTTGCCCTTGCGCTTTATTGATCGTCAATAATGAAGACTTTTACTCACCTAAGAATGTTTCCTTGATCAGAATTTGGTGGAACATTGCACACACTTGTTTCACTCAAAGGAACTGGAAGCTTGAATATACTGTGAAGAGTTTTAGCACCTTTCAAGAGTGTTGCAGCAATGCCAGTCCAGAAGCCAAGAGAAATAACTCGAGTGTGACAAACACTGACGGTACAAGCACATTAATATGTAGATGAGGAGTTATTTTCCTTTGCAATATCATATGAACCTCAGTAGATGACTGCTACTTTATTTTATTGACCCTTTATTTTATTTACAGACACATACAGATTTGAATACACACACACACACACACGTGTCTGATATAGAGACAGACTTCTGAATATATGTGCTCACACGGCAAACTGCATTCTGTCACAAAAAAGAACAAAACATCATTGAAATGAAAGTGTGTCCTCACACACCAAGCCTTAATACTTCCCTGGGTGAACTCTACAGCCAAAAACCTTGAAGCAACCTTGTAGAAAATACATGTATATCATCATCATTGCTCTAATGTCCACTCTCCCATGCATGGGAGAGTGGACAGAATTTATTGAAGTAGATTTTCTGCAGCCAGATGCTCTTCTGGTCACCAACCCTCGTTTCCAAACATGTTTTCACAGAAGATTGGAAACAAATGACCCTGCTTGTATGATAGGGACACTTGTTGACAAGTATCATATGTCAAGGACGGGGGGGGGGGAGGACACACAATGTGATACTACCTGGATGATGATGCCTTTCTCTTATTTCCTATTATAACAGATTATTGAAGCACAAATAAAATTTTGAGAAGTATAAGTTGTTTGTCCCCTTGGGTTTTGTAGTCATGCAAGCTGCAGACAGCACTCACTAGTGCCCATATCATGAAATGGGCACCTTGTTCACGGTGTAAAATGGTTGGCTGTAGGAAGGACATCCAGCCATAAAAACCAAGCCAAGGCTGAGATTAGAGTTTGACAGCTCTTTGGACCCTATCAAGCCATTCGACTTATGCCAGCCTGGAAAACAGATGATGGTGATAAATATACCATTGGACCTGTGTCATATAATGCAATAAAATAGTGTTCTTTTGATGAACTGTTGTGATTCAGAATCCAGTTACATTTGGAACATCCATTGCAAATAACCACAATGGTGAAACATATGTAGGGAACAAAAATGATACAAACATCTTCTGGTGTTTATCATACCTTTTCTTATATATATATATATATATATATATACACACACATAGCCTTTCATACAGTTGTATCTGACCCTCTTCAATCCGATTCACACACCTCCCAAACTAGCATTTTCTCTTTACAAGCAACAGATAAAGGCCGGATGTTTTTTTAATTTTCTGTTTTTCAAGAGAACATTTCTTAATTGCTCTGATGAATCTCTGCTGGAACAGAGATAGAGATCATACACACACACACACACACACATGCATGCATATTGTTCAGCCATAATACTATCAAAAGTACTCCTCATACATATGTACACACATGCACAGTCTTTCTTTCTCTCCTTTTCCTAATTATGATATTTTGAATAGAATAATGAGCAAACCAGATTTGTAATTAAAATGACTGAAAATTAAGTGCAAGAATGTTGTAATTATTAACAGCAAGAAGAAACAAAAGGCAAAAGAGAAAACATTAAAGAACTTTTCGGTTTGTAAACAGATTGTGTGAACAGAGGCATGGAGTTTAACACACACACACACACACATTATTTGTTCACAGATAGACACACACACACACATATGTACTTCATAGAGATACAGTTCACAATACATGTGCTCACACCTAAACAGCATTGTCACAAAAGGAACAAAACATCATTGAACTAAAAGCATTCCCCCATGGGCCTTAATAATCCCCTGGGCCACCACCAAAACGTTTTTTCATTCTCCATATAATAAGAAAAGCTTATGACATCATTTCACTGGTTTATTGACCTTATTAACAAATTCCTGGTGTTGTTTACTCTCAGACCATCCCTGATTGATTAGACATATAATCAAAAATATTCCACTCTTAACCATTCCATCTTTTCCCTCAGCTACGGTGTATCTTGGACTACAATATCCACACTGTCCATGTGTTTTTAAGGTAGTATGATGTGATTAGAAAGAAATTTGTCTGCTATTTCTAGCAATATGAGTGACCTTATAGTGGCTCTTTCACTGACCCAGAAACTACAGATGCGATATAGAAAGTTGTCATCATTTAACCCATGACTGACTAGACCCAGGATCAAAAGTCTCTCAACCATGACCATTCAGACACATTATCCAATGTCATCTTCTCTTTCAAGACAAAAATTGTGGTTGGGTGGGTGGGTGCGAGTGCAGGTTTCACACAACATATGGAACCTATACTGCAAACTTCATTTGTGATGTGCCAACCACAAAAACTGGTTTTTGATATTTTGTAACCATTCTGTGTTGGTAACCTCTAAGTTCATCAATGTCTAGAATATGTCTAGTTGTTTTGGGAAGAGTTTTTGTTTTCCTTCTGGGCTATGTCAGAAGAGTAGCAGCTGCTATCCTGTTCTTCTTCAGCCTTTCACCATTCTTTAGAAACTCTTCCACACATAAGAACTCCACAATCTGTTTATAATGTAGAGTCATGAAAAATCAACCCAGTTATTTGATTTGTTCTTTATTAAATAACTCCAGAACAATTAAAGGTAAACTTGACTTCAGCAGGATTTGAACTTAAAATGCAAAGCAGTTAGAACATTTCTTATAATTTTGCCACGTGTCTACCGTACCACACTATGGGACACACACAAAGCTTCTTTATAAACATGAGACTTTGCTCAGAGGGTGAAAGTTATTAACAAGAACAGGACAGTGAGGGCTGTTAAGCCAAGACGATAGAAAAATTATTAGGAACGCTTAAGGTAGACGTGCATGAGAGAAGAGATAGAAAAAATACATCTTTTCTACAAGAAGGCAGTGAGCAGAAAGAAAGATTCCCTTAATTTAAATTTTTTAAAACGGCGAGAACTTAGTTGCCAACCCAATATATATATATATATATATATATATACATACATGTACAGACAGATACATTTATGCACATACAAACACATGCACGTATGTATATATACACATAGAGACTCACCCATCCACACACCTAAACCTAACACACATACATAATGTTAGGTTATCTCTGTATATCACAAATTACATCATTTGTAAATTCCAGTCAAATGGTTTTTCAAATGTTCTTCAACTCTTTCCAATTAGGAAGGAGATGTAGAACAAATAACCACACCTCCCCCCCCCAAAAAAAACTCTCCAACACAACAAACAAAAAAGCAAAACATTAAAAGTGCAATAAAATGATTTCAATGCAAAGTGTTGTTTCCCTTTACTCAACTGTGAATATTGCTTATGCAGCCATAACACAAATATGAATTAATTAGCCTATTTGCATTTTGATTGGTCGATCACTGATCACAAGACTTTACCAGCTTTTATTTGTTATATTGTATCTTTTATCTACATTTTAGCTATTTGTACACAGACACACACATATTCATTTATATATATGATCTATATATATGAATACACACATTATATATATATATATATATATATACATTTGTATATATATAAACATACATACATGTGTGTGTATATATATAAACATACATACGTGTATATATATATATATATATATATATATATATATATATATATATATATATATATATACATACATATATACAAATGTATATATATATATACATATGTATACATATACATACATTGGGGGTGTTGGCTATAGCTTAGTCAACTGCTACAAAGGTAAAGGTGATACTTTAGATAGAAATACCTACAGGCGTATCAAATTATTGGATCAGGTAATGAAGTTCACGGAGAGGGTCATAGCCCAACTAATTAGGGAGAGAGTCAGTTTAGATGAGATGCAGTTTGGGTTCGTGCCAGGGAAAAGCACCACTGATGCTATATTTCTGGTAAGACAGCTGCAGGAGAAATTCCTAGCCAAAGGTAAACCTCTATACCTGGCTTTCGTTGACATGGAGAAGACTGGAAATGAGCAACATCACATGTAGGATATGACACTCGTTTGCAACCATCAAACGACACGGAGGCAAGGACACACACACACATACATATGACAGTTTTCCCATAATTACCACCAACTAAATTTCCTAATAATGCTTTGGTTGTCTTAGTACTCTCAAAGAAGACACTTACCCAAAGTGCCATTCAGTGGGATTGATCCTGAAACTAGTTGACCACTTTAGAACAGAGAATTCTGATGCGCAGTTTTTAGTTCCTAAATTACTGGTTGATAGATAATAGAAACCACAGAATAGAAATTCTCTTTCAAATTTATAAAATTTGTGTTTTCATAAACCAAAATCTAAAGGAGAGAAAGAAATATTAATGGAAATGAAAAAAATTCAATTTCAAAAGAAAATTTCTAAAAAATCAATGCCATAAAACTCAAATTGCAGTTCAATAATTGAATCTCAATTCACTGGATTTCAATTTCAGTTATTAAAATTTAAATTTTTTTCATCTTCCTTCTAATAACATGTTTTCCCAATTTTAAACTCAAAACTAAAAGAAAAAGAAAAAAAAAAAAAAGAGTTGGAATTAAAAATAATTGAAATTAAATTCTATTTACCAGACAGCTTGGACAGTTGCACATATCCAGTATTAAAGGATTTTTCTTATCATCTGCAGCCATGGGTTGGTGTGAACAGCTCTCAAGCTCCACTTTGCAATGTCATGAAATAATATTCTATTTGCTGGTGTTTTAATAAAGTCGTGGTGGAAATATGCATAAAAGATGAACCACATTAACATTTTCCCAAAAATCATGATCTGGTCCCATGACAGGCATCAACATTCATTTTACTGACTTCAGTCATTGGACTGCTGCCATTCTGGAGCACTGCCTTCAACAGTTTTTGCCCATCATACTCAATTCAAGTCATCATTTCATTTTGATATCTTTTTCATGCAACATTAGCAAACACACCCAGGTACACATCCATTACAGCTACTTCCAACCAGATTCACTCACAGGGGCTCGATCAAACCAGGGCTGTGGTAGAAGATACTTGCCCAACATCTCCACACAAGGGCACCAAATACAGAAACACAGAGATGACAAAATTCACTCCTTAATCATGCTGCCTTCCATCCGGATATAGAGTGACTTGGAGTTATTGACCCTAGAGATGGGTCAGTGGCCCATGCCTTCCTTGCAGTTCCCTGCTTCACGATGCCAGAGTTAAACGGATTTCTTTGGTGCAAAGCAAACTGGAGTTGGATATTTCTATTAAAGCTAACTCTAGTAATCCATGCTCAAAAGTGTTCCAGCCTGGACCATCCTGCACTTAACTTTGGTTTTGCACACTTAGGATGAATTTATCCTATGTGACACTGTTTGCCAAAGAATAGATTGCCATTTGAGAGATCTGGTTTCTATTTCTTGTAGGCTGAACAACCATATAGAAGCTCTGTCCTTGGTTCACCTTAAACAGGTTCTGAGTTGGTGCAGACATTAAACTGTTGTAAGCAGTGGGAACACTCTTTAATTAACAAGTGTTTTTGTTTGAACCCATCACATCTCTGGGTTAATGATAGCTGCCCCTTTTAAATAAACCAGTGTTTATTGCATTCAAAGTTGTGGCCATTATCAAGAGTTAATATTATTTTTGACATTTCTGAAAGTATGGGAAACAACTCTAAACAGGTTTCAATTTAATTAAGAACTCAACAGTAAAACAGACATCACTCACCTTAAAATGGTGAGGAGAATCACCATGTAGATGTACAATATTGTAAGACAAAAATCTCAAATGAGATGCTATCGCTATGAAAAGTAATAGTTAAGCTAATGTTAACATACTTAATGTAATTAGCACCAAGAATCTAATTAGAAACATTTATGTGGTGAGGAAAAGACGTTAGATAATGACTAATTGTATCATTTTTAATTATTTCAATAAGGGAGACAACTCTGGTTTAGCTTCTGGTCTTTATTAGACTCAAGAAATTTCATTCTTCAGAGCAGCTTATCTCAGTGAGATTTTTATGTCATAAAATCATTGGTTGAAGAAGCCAAGACAACCTCTACGTGATAGCTAAATCTCCCTCCTATCGTTACCCAGAAAAGGACAGATGGATTATGTAGCCCGCGGCACATTATCTCTGAACAAGAGACGAGATCATCAGAGCAGGAATATCTTCTTTGAACTTACATGACCTCGTGTAATATATACATATATACATATATATATATATATATATATAGGGGAGGTAACTCATATAAACTTGGAATCATGAACAACTACTGCAATGCTCAAATAATATAAATATGGAATGGGTATTATATAAGTGGATGGTCAGTTTAATGTATTATTGCCCTGTGTATACTTACACATACAGTCCATCTTTTTTCATTCACACATTCTATTTTACTCTTTCACTTTATCTGACACCCACAGTGCGTTTATTATATGTTTTAGCAACTGTATGTGCATACATACACCTGTATGTGTGTAGAGTCTATGTACAAGTGTGTGTGTGGATGTGTACACAGATGTCTGCAACACCAAATTGTGGGATTCAAGTCTGGTATCAGGTGGGAAGAAAATCAAATATTGTAATGTGAGACATGGCCTGCACCAAGCTTTGGCTGAAACAAATCCAAATTAATGCTTCTGCAATATTGTTTTTAAAGCAAAGAATCTTAGAGGTTTGTCCAATTTGGCAGTTTTCTTCCCATAAGACTATTTCAAGCACCAACAACTATATAGACTAAATGAGTTAAGCTGATGTTTAGAACATCTTATTGAAAAATTCTTGCACAAAATTCTGAAGACGTAGTCTGAAGGGAGTTGGTACCAAAATGATTATTAAGAAAAGAGGTGAAGTACCATGGCTGTCTGAAGCATAAATTTCAAAAATCAGGAGAAAGCAGGAGACTCAATCAAAATAACCGGTTATAGCAATAAACCCTTTCATCTCTTAATATGTTTAAACAAAGATAAACTTATATAACTGGTATTTATTTTATTGATCCCAGAAGGATGAAAAGCAATGATTGCCATGGTGATATCTGATGCAAAAGGGACAGCAACGAAATCATTTAACATGTTTCCCATGATGGTATGGACTGGACCAGAACTGCATCAGGCTCTATATTGTCTGTTTTGGTATGGTTTCTACAGCTAGATGCCTTTCTTAGAGCCAACCACTTTACAAAGTGTACTGGTCACCAACCCCGGTTCTTTTTTGACCGGATGGCACTCTTGTATTAGTGATACTCTCATCATCCTTGCTATTAATTTCTTAGAGGTATAAAGCCAGAATATGGTAGAGAGAGCCTGATCAATACTCTCCATACTTGGGATTGTTATTTTATTGGCTCCAGACACAGGAAAGACAAAAGATGACCTCAACTATAAATACTGCCAGATCAGCTATTTTATGATGCTCCATCAAATTCACCAATCTACCACCCTTAACCTTTTAGCATTTAAACTGGACATATCAGGCCAAAATATTTTGCCTGTTTTGTCTAAACTGGTCAGATCCAGCCTCTCACACTTATGCTACAATGTCATTCTAAGAATAAACAATCACATCATTGAAATCTCAAAACTATGAGATAATCCAGGATTAATTCAAAACAATAAGAAGAAATAAACACAACATTTCACAGAGTAAACTGAGAGTAAAGGGTTAAATAATAATAATTTCTGACTTAGATAGAAGACGACGAATTGTGGATAGGAAGAACCAGTTAAATCAACTCAGTGATTTAACTGGCACTTATTTGATCAATTCCAGAACAATCAAAGACAAAGTTGACAAAAGAGGAATTTGAATTCAATAATAATAATCTTGGCTATATCATTCCAGAATTTTGAAATATCATTATCACTTTGTCAGTTTTTCTGTGCTGACAAGGCAGAGAAAAAACACCTTGCTCCAAAGTATCAGTTTTGGTAGGACTTCAATGGCTGGACGTCTATCTTAACGCTTACCACTTTACAGAGGCTATTAGGTACATTTTTTTCATGGCACTAGAGTATTATAGAACCTATCTTCCTCTCAGCAAAACCAAAGAGCCTGCTCAAGACCTGCATTATTGCTGCTTGATATAATGCATCATTAACCAGTGGGTGTGTTTATTGCAGAAGCAGTCCTGATAGATTCGTTTTGTCGCTCATAAGGCAAAAGGAGAGTGCTGCCAACACTGAAAGAGTCAATCAAGTCAATCAAGTGGAAAAATATTGTAAAAATAAATAAATAAATAAATAAATAACAACAATAAAACATAACAGTGAGTATAATAAAATAAAAATAAAAATGAGAGGAACAGCTTTTTACATAGGCCCAAGGCCTCTGATTTATAGAATAGACTGAAATGGGAAGTTGCATCATTCATTCCCACTTTTCTGGGAACGTATAAAGGTAACAGTTTTGTCTAGGTGAAGGTTATAATATTTTTCGTTTTCTTTACATGGGCACAAAACTTTGTGAGTGTGTGATGGGAGAGGAATAGAGAAGTGGTGACATTCATACTTTCTCACAAAGGAAATTTTGGCAATGCAAGTGAAAAATTACAATTATGAACACTGATGAAAATTACAGGGAAAAAAATGACATTAAAAAAAAATAATAATGATAAGCGAAGATGTTGGAACATTACAAAGATGGTATGATGATTATACAAGTTGATGAGGAACTGGTCAGATTGCAAGAGTCTTTGAGAAATAGAAGGGGGGAAGGAAGAAAATAACACCCTCCTCACCCACAAAAAATTTAGTAGGGAAACTCAGATATGAGACTGAAAATTTTGGTTCATTTTATACAATGTCTTTCAGATTAAGTTTTTTTTTTTTTTAGGAGGTATTTATGTAGAGTAGGGGATACACCCCTCCCCATCTATTTATAGATTATAACATCTCACTAGCACCAAGCCATAAACCCAAATTACACCTCATTCAACTGTTTGCTCATCCCACTGTTTCAAATACTCCCACAGGTGAAAATGATAAAAAAAAAAAAGTTTAAAAATAAACAGGATTGGAGCAGATTTGGGATATTTTAAGGTTTCAAATTTGACAAGCAAAGAAAAAAAAAGTTATAAATATTTTTTTTTTGTTGTTTTTTTGTTTTCTGATCAACTCTAATTGAAATTGCAACCAAGTCTTGGATTCTCATTTGCAGCCATTTCTCTTCACTTACACCACTAATGATCTCTGGTCTGGAAAGCCATAAATGTCACAACATCCTATTTTCTCATTCCCCAAACATTATTAGGTCAAATGGCAATATTTTATCAATTCTACACCCCCTTTTAAGTTCAGTTTTAGAAATTTGGGTTTTTGAACAATTTTTCCCCCCCAGTTCAAATTATCTTTTTTTTTTTTTAAATTCAATTCCAGGTTTGTTTTATATACTTGGTAAGAACATTTTTTTAATAACTTGAATTTAATGTTTCAATTTTTTTTTCTTTTTTTCAAAATTAAACTGATATAAACTTCAAATTTTCTTATCACAAAAAAAAAACTGGCTTTAGATTATGGTAACATTAATTGCAACAGTTTGACATTTAAAACTGATAAATAAAATTAAAATAAAGATACATTGTAATTCCTATCTCTGGTAAAAGGAACACACAAAGCAAGGAGAAAGTGACAGAGTGAATCATCAGATTGTGTGTGTGTGTATATACATACATATATACATATATGGACACACACACACACACATGACGATGACGATGACGATGATGATAATGATGGTGGTGGTGGTGAACCAAATGCTGGCCCATTTTGTTTTCTTGCTCTCACAATAAGATATGATTGATTAAACTTTTGTGTCCAATTCAGAGAAAGAGTGAATTTCTCTAGTAATAATAATAATAATAATAATAATCCTAATAATCTCTACACAGGCACAAGGCTACACCTCTTGAGGTAGGGAGGGAACAGTTAATTAAACTGTATTTGACTAGTACATATTATCGATCCCAGAAAGATGACAAAGTCAACTCTGATGTGATTTGAACTCAGATTGTAAAGGAATGCAAACACTGCAACGTCTTAAATGTTTAGCACAAACTCTCATCTTTATGACAAGAATTTCTCACATTGGCACAATGCTATACATGTTGGCAGAAAGGGAGTGGGGTTTATTGTCAAGTGAATCAACCTCAGTACATGACTGGTATTTACTTTGACCATTCCATTTAATCAATGGGGGGGGGGGAAGGATTTGAACCCAGAATGTAGCGACACAAATTAAATATATTGTCCAATAGCTCACCTTTTCTGGCACTCCAACACCAATGACTCACAGAAGAAAAGAATTTCTTTTGGTTTCACCCAAAATTTGAGCCCTTGTGCCATTGCTACACATCATCATCATATTTCGGAAGAACCCCATTAAACCCTTTAAATACACCCAGCAGTTGTTGTTTACTTGCTTTTAGCCATGTTCCTAAAATTCTTCATCAAACTTTCCCCATGACCTTTTTTCACTCAGGTCACATAAAACAAAAATGTCACCTGAGACTTTTGGAATATGAATAAAAACAAAAAGTTGACAGCAATTAGTGTGTTTATAGGCTTTAATATGATTCTTCCAAAATATAACAACAAAATTCTGATGATAATTTGTAATGACGACATGAGGTCTCCCATTTCGAGGTGGAGTTGGGGGATACAATTGATTTAATGCCAGTGCTTGGATGGTTCTTATTTTATCGATCCCAGGAGGATAGGAAGCAAAGTTGGGCTCAACAGAATCTGAACCAAACAAAATACCACAAGTTACTGTTTGGTGCTCTACCAACTCTGCCAATAAAAAGAAATTTATAATAGAGGCACAAGTCCGGAGGGGAGGGGGGAGTGACGGGAAGGGTAGATGTAGCCAATTTAATCAACTTCAATACTTTACAAGTTCTAAATTTTATCAACCATGTCAGGATAGAAAGCAAACATACCAGATTTAATAATTCTGTTCATTGAGCACCTTGGTGGCCCATTCCTAAAGAATGGGCTTCATTGAGAGAATCAACACCCAGTATTATATACAGGAACTCGTTTTAATCATCAGCACCCACCGAACCATGGAAGGCCAAATGATCCTCAATGGGACCTTTTATATTCAGAGTCAAGACTGAATATCGCAGAGTATTTTTTGAGTAAAGTTTAGGCTGTGAGGAAATGAGTGACGGGTGGGCTGCTGCTGGGTTGATGCGTTTTGAGGAGAAACAGTTTAAAAAGGGAGTCAAGTGGTTTCTTGTGAAAAAGAGACGGAGAATGTCTACTAATGGTACCAAATCTATGGTTTTCGGATTTAGAAAGAAGGCCAGCAATGTTGAGGGGAGGGATTTAGTCAATATCACTGATCCCAGTACTTGTCTGGTGGAAGCTAAGCTCAGTAGGATTTGAACTCAGAATTTAAAGAACCAGAAGAAAATCACAAAGCATTATGTCTGATATTCCACCCAATTCTACGAATCCACTGCCCCAGTTACTGAATAAGCATGAAGTTTTTAGTCTGGCTTTTAGTGATTATTTCTAGCACAATGAGTAAGCTAGTCTCTGTTGGTTTTAAAGGTGAGTGACCAGTTGTTTGACCAACTGACCTCTCCAAATCACTGAATGTACAAGTGGCTGAATATTCGACAGACCCTTGTACTCTCATTATCTAATGATTCACTGTTTGTTTTAAAAGATGAGTATGGTGAGATTTGAGGAAGAATTGGCTGCTATTTTTACAAGTTGATGTTACCTCATCTAATAAAGTCATTCTTAGTAGAGACTAATTGCCATTATGGCATTCTGTCAATTTATCATCACTGTGACCACCACCACTAAATATGTGGAATTTCTTATGTGAACCATGAAACATACAATTTATAAGGGATGTAAAGTATGTTGGGCGAGGGGAAAGGGGGCACTGCTGAGTAAAATGCTGTTTTTTGGCCCCAAGTTAATTCTGATCAAAGTCATTCTAGCCACCATTCTGTCTTTTATACATTATCCATTGTTCTTCCCATTTTTAAAGTTTGAAGGGGATTTGCCTTCCATTTCTAGCAGGTCAAGCAATCATTAATGCCTATCTTTTGACTATGACATGAGCAATGTGGGGAACCAAAAGCAGAAACACAGATTTAGTTGTGTGAAAGAAGTTACTGCTACATGTTAGCAAAACACTCGAGTCCTGATTGCTTGCATTTGGTAAAAGTTCAGTTTAGGAAAGCATTAAACTGATTATCAATGCTGACCAAATCCAACCCAACCCATTCACCTATACATCCATCCAGACCCTGGAAGGATGAAAGGCAATGTCAACTCTGGAGGGATATGATCTTTGAATCAACAGGGGTAAAACTAAATGTTATAATGTTTTATAATTTATGGCACTACTATTTCCAACCATCCTAATAATAATAATAATAATAATAATAATAATACAATGTTGGCACAAGGCCAGCAAATTTGTGGGGAGGGGGTCAAGTCGAGTCCATCGACCCCAGTGTTCAGACTGGTGCTTATTTTATCGACCTTGAAAGGATGAAAGGCAAAGTTAACCTCAGTGGAATCTGAACTCAGAATGTGAAGATGGACAAAATGCTGCAAAGCATTTGTTCTGGCCAACAATTCTGCCAGTTCGCTGCCTTATATAATAATAATAATAATAATAATAATAATAATAATAATAATAATAATAATAATAATAATAATAGGAAGAAGACAAAGAAAAATGGTGATAGTAGTGATAATGATAAAGAGAGGTTTACTTGGCATCATTATAATTGGTTTTAAGAAAAAAAATGGAAAGAACTTAAAAAAAAATACTAATAATTATTATTATTATTATTATTATTCATAATAATAATAATAATGATAATAGCAATCTACAGTGTTTCTAATTTCATCAAAAGTTTAATACAAACAAACAGCAGCTTCTAACCTAGTTTGCTTGTGTATGTATATGTATACATACATACATGTATATACACGAGTGTGTGTATATATCACACATGATAAATATGTATACACACACAGACACTCACACTCACACTGAGTGTGTGAGTGTAGTTATTTATGAGTGAATGGTGATTTCTTCATGATTCAGAAAGTTGTGCCTGTGATGCCATCTTCACGAATATCTTCAGCAATATCTTCACCACTCACGCCCCATAATGATTCAGCAACATCTCGGAATATCTTCACCATCTCACTACGTGGTATGGCCTTCTTCACGGTTGGCTGGTTCCCACAATGTTTGCTGCTGTTGCTATTATTGTTGTTGCTACTGCTGCTGCAGTTGTTGTTGATATTGCTGCTGCTGCTGCTGCTGTTGTTGAGATTGATATTGTTATTGCAAGTGATGATGTTGTTGTTGTTGGTGTTCATAGCAGTTCCGCTGCCACTGTTTCTTCTGAAAGTCTTTTCATTTGCCGACAGGGATGCCATCACTTCGGACACCGTGTGGTTTGGAGAGACGTGCTGCATTGGATCCTTATCAATGATCATGTGTTTGTTGTTCTTGTGGGAGTAGGTCGGCTGCAGGTCGGGTGAGGAGCGGATGCCAGAATGTTGTGGCTGTGATTGTTGCATGTGGTAATGGTTGTGGTTGTGTGCAGCAATCGTGTTCGTCGTGGATAGCTGGTGGTGTTGCTGTGGTGATGGGGAATGCGACGGAGAGACGGACGACGATGACGATGCTGGGGAGTTCTCGTTCATGTGATGGATATTGTTGCCGGGAGACATAAACAGCCTGCCCATAGCAGCAGCATCTAATTCGGCAGAGTGAGTTGCCATGTGAGCCGAGAGCAGTGAGGACTGAGGGAACGACCTGTGGCACAGGTAACAGGTGAAAGGTTTCTGCCCAGAGTGCACAGTCATATGTAACGCCAAATTAGAAGAATTGGTAAAAGCCTTTCCGCAAACTTTACATATAAAAATTTTATCTCCACAATGTGTTCTCATGTGAGTTGCAAGGTGGGCCGACTGGGAGAAGGTTTTATCACAAACATCACACCGGAATGGTTTCTCACCTGAATGTGTCCGCAAATGCATAGACAAATTGGAAGAGATGGAAAAAGATTTATAACAAATGTCGCACTTGAATGGCTTTTCCCCAGAATGAATTCTAACATGGCGTGACAATGCTGAAGAATCTGAAAAGGCCTTGTAGCACTCTGGGCATTGATAAGGTTTCTCTCCAGAATGGATACGCTTGTGGGTGGCAAGGTTTGACAGTTGGGTAAACGACTTGTCGCAGACATTGCAAGAAAACGGCTTCTCGCCCGAATGAACACGCATATGAATAGCAAGATCTGAAGAACGTGAAAAAGTCTTATCACAAAGGTGACAGGTGAGCACTTTCTTGCCCAAGTGCTGCATTTGTACATGCTCTGCAAGAGTGCACTGGTCGTGAAATATCTCTTGGCAGTAAATGCATTTCAAATTGAGAACATGCGAAGGAGAAGTCGACAGGTTCAATAGAGAGGTCTTTTTTGATATGTTATTCTGCTGTTGCTGCTGATGCTGTTGATGTTGCTGTTGTCGTTGCTGCAGTTGTTGCTGCTGATGCTGCTGTTGCTGGTGGTGTTGTTGCTGTTGTTGCTGTTGCGAACAAGCCCTGAAGAAAGCTTCTCTGGCATGGTGAGCTTCATGAAGCATCAAATCCGACTTTTGGTTAAAAATCTTTGAACAAAAGTTACATTTGAAACCCATCCTTCAAAGTCTTAGACACAACAGTTTAAAACAGACAATCAATCTTTAGATAAACACACCAGAGTCTAAGTCAGACACAACCGTCTTAACTAGACACAGAGCTTTGAAGAGACCCACTCTCTTTATTCTTGAAGATTCATAGGGAAAAAAAAAAAAGAAGTTATTCCCCAAAATCAAAAAAAAAAAAAAATTGGGGGAAGGAATGTTAGAACTGATAATTTTAAGAATTTAAAGTTTGAATATTCCACAAGACGTCAGCAAATGTTGACAGCACCTGGAATAGAAAGAAAAAAAGAGAAATATTAGAGAAAAATCTCTTACTTATTCAATCAGAAATAGAAATGAAATCAATTTAAAACTGACTCTTTCTGTATATCTTCATCTGATAACCAGTCCTACTTCATTTTGTCTGTTAAAATTTTGTTTAACTTTTGGTCAATTATAATGAAAGGTGTCAAGCTTTAACCAGTCTGCCATTTACCAGACATGTTGTAGATCTAATGATGCCTAGCCTTTTTTCAGCAGATTTGGCTGTTATTTCTTGCAAGTCAGCAACAGGCTCATCCTAAGTGAAACTAATTTGGAAAGATATATATATTTTCCCTTATATATCCTACCTTCGTTATAAAAGTTAACGATAAGAAATTCCAGAAGCTATCAAATCAATTTCTTATAATGATTTAGAGGAGACAGGGTAGCAGCCATAACATTGTCCAGGGTCTGAGACTGGGGAAGGAAGTTATCTGGGGACTAAAGTCATGGCCTTCATACTAATACAGGTTGTCTCTGCTGACCAAGACTTAAACCTGGGCAGAAGATTAAATCTACCAAACAAGAACAGACAATTTCCACTCAGATCAACCCAGATAGAAAACATGTACTGAACGGGTAATGCAGCAGGATTGAACAGAAAGCCATATGCAGCTACTACAAAGCCAACTTCTTAAACTACACAACCACACCAGTCTCAATCAGTAGCAAAGACTGTGTATGTGCAATCCATTTCTCAAGCGAGTCAGCTTGAGAAAGCCACTTCTTTGCAAAGCTACAGCCATATTGATAGAACTAATACGACTTGAGTGGATTGTATGTTTATAGACTTACAACTCCACTGGTTTGGGGTTCCAATTCACTACAGCTGCTTCGTTGTACATTGGAGCTGTTCACATCCTGTCACTATCACAGTGTTCTGCCTAGGGGTAAGGCAGTTACTATAGCAACAGGAGTCACCAGTAGGACTCCTACTCCAACAATATCCATATATATTTCTACAAAACTGGTGATTCTTAACCACTACACAGAATTCCTCACTGTTAACATCTTAGGCAACAAATTTTTTTGAGTGTCTTCAGAAAAATGACATCAAGCAATCTTGCAAGTTATGTGGTGACCTTACCACTGCCATGTAAAAGGTACCCAGTCCACTCTGTAAAGTGGTTGGTGTTGAAAAGGTCATCCAGCTATAAAAACCATACAAAAGTAGAGGGTGGGACTTGATGCAGTCCTCTGGCTAATCAGCTCCAGTCAAAACTGTCCAACCCTTCACATCAGTCTGTTAAAACAGACATTAAATGATGATGAATAAACTGAGCAGTGACAGAATGATGGGAAAGCTTCATACAATATACGACAAGTATTGAGTAGTCTTTCTCTCAATTGTTAAACCAAAAATGTGTGTGTGTGTGTGTGTATGTTAAGCTACGCACACACACACACACACACACAAGACATAACTGTGCCGGTTAAGAAGTTCAGTTTTCACTTCAAAACACGCTTTCATTTGTGATCTTGCTGCATGGCATCATGACCAAGTCTCTTTTACTCTGGTGTTAGGCTGACCAATGCCTTGATAGTGAAATTTAGATGAAAAGTGAACGGAAGCCAGTCATGTGTTTGTGCCCAGTACCAAATTCTTAGGATTCCAACCTAAAAGAGGGGAAAAAAATCCCCGAAAACCTATCACTAATAGGCAATGAGTGATCTCCTATATGACTGCTTAACCTGCTAGAAATAGCAGGCAAATCTCCCTTAAATTGAATCCTCATCATCATAGCCAATGTATTTATGCTCCCACTTTTGAACTGGATCACAGAAATATGTTGTCACTTAAACCCTAGGCTGATCCTGACTCAGCAAACCTTGATCAAAAGCATCCTGTTTTTATTAGTTTTATAATAAGATTCCAATGAAGTCTCCCACTGAGACTGGTATAGTGCGATTTGAAGCCCATATATTTAGCTACTGTTTCTAGCAAGCTGAGTGACCACACTGAAGCTAACTCGTTAGGGGGAAGAGAATTAAGTGCCTTTGTTAGGGAACAGACAGAGTACAGTAACTGGCGACTGGATACAAATCAACAGCTCTTCAGTTGGTAAGACCAAATCCTGACAAAGAAACCAGTCAACTGTGACACTAAATAAATGAATAATGGATTAAACAAAAAAAAACAAAAAAAAAAATTACTGGATATTAAAAAGTATATATTTAAAAAAATATAAAAATCTCAGTTAATGCATTGCATTCACTTTACAGCCTTGTAGTGTGAAGATGGCCACTATGGAAGCAGCTATGAATAAATGATGCTATGCTTCATCAAATCTATTTATAAATACAACTCTCAGAGGCAATTCACAGCAAGGGGTGGGATGCAAGGATTGTGCTGATAACTAGAGTTGTTTTGATTTGGCTCAGCCCTGATACAGCAAACCTATGATCAGAGGCATTCTAACCATGACCGCCCAGCCTGTATATGAGGTGTTTAAGACTACATTATCTAATTTCTCCTTTTCCTCTCTTCTCCAGACAATGTACCGTTTTAAGATATGGGAGTGTGATTCTAAAGGAAATTTGGCTGCTACTTTTAGCAAATTGATCAGCCATGTAGAAGCTCCCTCACTGGAACATTAATGTTATCATCGTTATATTTTATAGTATACTAAACTATTGAATACTGTGAGATAAATGATATCAAAGCAGTTTATGATTTACTCTAGTCTGTGAGGGAAACAGAAGTCACCTTGACACACACAACTAATGATATCATTAAACATGCCATCGTTAATATATCGTGGTTAGGGTGAGGGTTAGGGTTAGGGTGAGGGTTTAATGTTTAGAAGAAATACATGGCCAGCACAAGCATTAATATTTATGACAGGAAAGAAACATAACTGGAAAAAAAAAACAAAAACAAATAAGGACATTATATCCACACACACACACAGTGTGTGTGTGTGTGTGTGTGTGACTGTAAGGTTAAGAGCTGTGCTTAGCAGTAACCCCACAATTCAAGATTCAGGCTCACTCCCTGGCCTCTTGGGGTGTCTTCTATTATAAGTCTTGGAGTCACCAATACATTGTGAGTGGAATTTGGCAAACAGAAATTATGTAGAGGCCCATCATATATGTGTGTATGAATAGTGTACCTAGGACTACACTGTCCAATGTTTCCCAATTTAATTCAGTAGAATATGTCTCATATGGAAGAACTCTGGCTGCTATTTTCTAGCAAGCTGCAGAAATAAGACTTTCTTGCTCAGCCTGCTAGAAATAGCATCCAAATTTCCCACCCTACCATCTTAAAAAGGAAGGATGAATTTGAACAAACAAAAAAATGGTGAAATGGCTTTTAAGCAAGGTCCTCCTTTAATGATAACCACTGTTCACTCCTGGGGGCCTCAGATGATTGGAATCTGCGATTGCCATGCTTTGTGATCACATTTTCTAGAGAATCACTTGCTTAGCCCCAGCTCGGTCCCCACTGAGTAGACCTATTATCAAAGACAGTTCAGCCAGAATCATTCCATCCAATGTGAGTGTCCTTCTGCTAAATGTAAGTAGAATGTAATTTTAAAGAGATTTAGTTACTATTTCTAGCAAATCAACTAACCATGTAATGGACATTAGTTGAACTGACTACATGTGAAAGAAATACAACTAGAAACTTGAAGCTTCTTTTTTTTCCTTCTTTTAGCAAACCGGTTCACCTGGAGTTCTCCAAACTCTGTAGGGGTGAATTTAAATATTTACTGTATTATTAACAACTATTTAGAAACTTATGAATGTGTGTGCATGTGTATCATCATCATCATCATCATCATTGAAAGCAGCAAGCTGGCAGAATCATTAGCATGCCGACATAAATGCTTAACAGCATTTCATCTGTCATTATGTTCTGAGTTCAAATTCCATGAAGGTCAACTTCACCTTTCATCCTTTAGGGATTGATAAAATAAGTACCAGTTGAACACTGGGGGTGATGTAATCGACTTTCCCCCTTCCCTAAAATTTCAGACCTTGTGCCTACAATAGAAAGGATCATCATCATCATTGTTTTTAGCTATAACAGCATAAATGGTTAAAATGCTTCTTAAAACCAAGTGTGGCCTGCTTAAGGAAGGGAAAAGGGGAAGATTGAACCCATGTATCTATAGCTTGCTGGAGGATCGCAACACAAAACGGGTTTAACACAAACATCCTAAATACCACAAGCCTAATCTGCACCTACTCCATGATCAGAGATCTCAAAAAATATCCTTCAAAGAGATAAATGCTAAACTTACCACTTCTAGCAACAAAAAAAAAAAACCCCTCGCACTTACTTTCTAAAACATACACAGAACACGGCCAGAGCCCTCACAATCACTTCAACTGCTGGCCCTCATTATCACTGAGGATCTCTTGTGACAATTACATGCACCATTAATATAGCTAAGACCAAATTTCAATGACTGGCCCTTCTCTTCCTAACCAGAAAATACTTCAGCCCTTAACAGCTATTAAACCTCAATTAACTCTGATGAAATCCACAATGAAGTACACCATCCCCTTCTGGGACAGTGTTGCTATTACACAAACAGATAGCACAGACTGCAACCAGAGATAGGGCACTCAACTGATGGATAAAGTCACGTTCACATGCCCCCAGTTCCCTGGCTTACAGATACACATGCCCCCCCCCCCCCGTCTAATCTCTCTTCTGCCTTTTCAACCCTTACTACAATGGCTTCTAATCCTTGAAACAGAACTGCTTTGTCCTGTGCCGCCTCCATCAAGCACACTTCACTCATTCATTACCCAAACCCTTACACTACTCCCACACTACATAATCCTTCCCTACAATCACAATCCTCTGGAATCCCATCATTGTACATGCCTTTCCAGCAATTCCTGACTTGCATTAATTCAAGCAGAATGCAAACCACATCAATCCAATCTCACCAGTCACAATGGGACTTGGAAGGCCCATGGCCACCACCTCTTCCTCCACGCACACACTGATATGAGGCACACTTGGCATATTGTTGTCTGTGGTGCAAGAGTTAAGTCCTGATCAAAGCAGATTTGTGATCAATGACATTCCCATCATCTCTGTGGCAGGGGTTTTACTACAGCCCAACTGTTGTGGCCACAGAGGTTTGCTTGCTCCAATAAATCTGACCTGAAACAGAACTTGAAACACCCTCCTTTCCTTCACAGCTGGATGGTTTTTATGTCCCTATAAAAGAGAGAGAGAGAGAGAGAGAAAAAATAAAAGAAAAAAAAAACCCCACCATTCCACCCATATATGGCAAATAAATGGGTGTAAAACATTTATAATGTATATAAATTTGTGTGAGTGTGTGTTTATAATTATATACATTTACGTAATATTGACAGAATAAGTACTCGAAACATGTCAAGCTATTAAAATTTGATGATTCATTCTGTTGCTGCTATATTACACACACACACACACACACACACACACACACACACACACACACACACACACACACACACACACGTGCATGCAATATACTCATTAAACACAGAGCTGTGATTTAGCCCCAGGTCAGTTCTGATCCTAAGATATTCTAGCACTGACAATCCAATCATTTTATCACAGGCAGTGCCCTTCAGTGTGTCCTTCCTTACTTTAAAACTAATGAGTTGAGAGATTTGGCTGCTATATCTAGGGAAGTGTTTGTATACACCCAATACATTGAAAGGAGCTGAGACTATTGCAGTAACAGGAGAGGGAGAGAAGGGAAGAGTGCTGGCTCCCCTACTGAATGACTATTTCTAGTGCAGGCAGCTGTCTCCTCTCGAAAGGAGGGAAAGAGCTTGGGTAGCTGACACGGTTGGGAGTTTTCTCAAAAATTAAATATTTAAACCAACGACAATACTTTTATTTTAAGCACATTTTGTCAAAAAAAGAAAAAAAATCTCTGTTGGGATTAAAATATGATTGGAGCACTGTTATCAGTGAACAGAAATATGGCTGATGATGCACGAGGCCCGATAGAATGTCACTTAAGAACTCCTTCACTTCTTTAGTGATTTCCATAAACTTAATTAACATAAAAGCATTTGTCCAAGCAAATATCTATAAGAAAATACAAGTTGGATGGTAGAGCATGAAAACATAATGAAATATTTATGCAAAATCAATTTCTTTTTTATTTAAAAAATTTGCATATTTTCTTTTTTTCTCCCCTCAGAGCATGAAAAAGGAAAGAGTGTTTATCAAATTTGGTGAAAGAATGATGCCAGGAACCCTTGCATTAAAAAGGCATCCAAAGGCCAGGTTGTGATTGTGTTAAACCAAGTAACAGAGGGAAACTGATTTTGTTGCTGTGACTTTTTGCCTCGGGTCATACCTGATCCAGCTATGCCATCTGTGACCATTCCATCTGTCTTTTTTCAGACATGGTGTATCTAAGACTACATTATCAAATGTGATATTTTGTTTAAGGTGTACGTTTTGAGGTATAGTTAGCAATTATATCTAACAAAATCAGTGACCATATAAAGGTCCCCATGTTAGGTGGTGCATAATATTTCATACCAAGGTGACCCAGTCTATTTCTTTTTTTCATAAATATTAGTTTACATACAAAATAAAACAAAACAAAAAAGGAAAATATCAATAGCAGCCATCATTACAAATACCATTTTGACATAAGCATTTCCTTTATCCGTCTACCTTGGATTGTATAAAGTAAAGTGTCAAAAAAAAGGTAGGGTATGATTTGAAGATAAGGTTTTTGCTATTTGTAGCAGGTTAAATGGCCACATGGAGGGCCCTGACATTGTCTTAAATAGATTGAAAGGTTGATGAATGGGGTTACACAATGGCGATCAGGCAGAGGACTTTCTTTTGGCCAAGTTCCACAATGAATATCTTTCTCAGAGTTACACAATTTTGGATGTCAATTCAATGTTACCACAAGGATTAGGGAACAATTCTTTTGTATATTTGAAGGCCACTCTAAATTTAATATAATTTTATTAAATTACACTTAAGAAATTTTTAATCAATTATGTAAAAAAATGAGTACATTTTATAGTGAAAACATAAATACTGAAATAAGAAATAAAAGAATCTAACTTTTTAAATTATTTTTGTGGTAATCTTTAAAATGCCAGAATAAATATAACAGTATATAATCAAGACGTATATACGTCATTTTTAATATAAGGTCCTCAAAAACCACAAGTTTCCCTGCCTCCTGTTATGATGTAAATTGTGTATTTGTACTATTTATTCCAGAATGTTCATTTGTCAACACAATTCAACAACATCATCATGGCATCAACAAATCTCTCCAGACAATTTTATTTATTTATATTTAGTTCTTATTGACACTTGCAGATATTTTTGGAAAGAAAAATTTTAATGGAAATGACAGACATTAATAAGAATCAATCTGTCTGAAATTGGTGATGATGATGATGATGATGAATGCCTAGAAGCATTTCTATTCCCTCCTTCTTCGACCCTGTCCTCTCTATACAAATTAATAATCCACAATGTAAGAAGAGATTGTAGTACACTCAACACAAACCAATCCACTTTCACCATTGGTCCCTATCTGCAGCACAGTCATCTGGCAAGATCCTTATTCATTTGAGGATACACAAAGCTCCAAAATAAGGCTCTGAAGCCTTACTTTTTAAGTATTAAAAAAAGTCGTTAATTCATAAGGACATATTTAAAGTGTATGATAACCCAGCTGGTTCATCATCATCATCGCTTAATGTCCACTTTCCATTCTGGCATGGGTTGGACAGATTGACCGAGGGCTGATGAGCCAGAAGGCTGCACCAGGCTCCAATCCGATCTGGTTGTTTAGTAATAAAACAGTTCACCAACAGAAGAAAAAATTCAAAAAGCCATGTGAAAGGATTTGCAATATAAGCACCAGTTGGCATCATTGGAATTAAGAATATAACAATCTAGGACATTGGTTTATTCTATTGTCTCTTGTTAATAGTATTCAGGAACCATACTTCCAGTACCTCAATCTGCTATCACAATGGGGAATGGTGGGGCTTTCTATGGGATAATTAAACTTGCTAGAAAGAGTAGCTAAATCTTCCTTAAACCACATCCTACTGTCCTAACAACAAAAAAGACATTGGATAACATAACCCAGGAATGCACTTTGGAAAAACAGAAAGAAAAGGAAAGTAAAAAAAAAAAAAAAAAAGTGGGGTGCAAAACCTTTGGTGTTGGGTCTACTCAATCAGCGATGATTTAGGGCTCAACAACAACTTAAATGGAAAATGCTAATTCCCCCAAGGATAGGAATTCAGTTGAGGTTCATTCCATAATTGAAAAGATTGAAGACAAGAAATGGTAAACTCCCAGCAAATCCAAAATGTAGATTGTTATCAGTAATTCATTGTGACTGCAATTTCCCAGCAGTAACGAATAGTAAATCATCTGGAAAGGTGTCTGTTCCTCTACCAGGATGGTTTATCCTTGGCAAATTGATTTGAAAAGAAGAAATAAATCTTCAATGAATGACCCAATGACCCATAAACAGTTTTAGAAAACATCTGACTTTTTTTTTTTTTTTGTTACTTCCTGGGAGACATTAGCTTTACATTA
>NC_069000.1:625910-627827 GCF_001194135.2 Octopus bimaculoides
CTTCCTGGGAGACATTAGCTTTACATTATTTTGTCAGCAGCAAGGTTCACAGAGTTAAACTTTCCAAGTTCTACACAGATCTCTAATAAAACACAGCCATCATATTCTTACTGGGAGGTAACAGCTGTACAAATTGTGCTACTGACAGGGTTCAGAGAGTAAAAACATCCAAGTTCTAAAGACATCTTTAATAAAAACTGCAGAAAGAAGAACCAATATATATATATATATATACTGTAGAACAGCAAAATATGTGAGGAAGAGTTGTGAATCAGGTATGGTGAATGGTTCCTGATACCTTTATAGATCAACTAAAGGTATGTCTTTCATTTTCCTCTTTTGTATTTTTGTTCTGTCAACCAATGTTTATGATGAAAAACGTTCCAGCTCTGATCACTTTAAACTTTGACCTCATATTCTTGCCCTAGCAACTTTTTGTCTGTAAGGTGGTAGGGAGATTTGGCTGCTATTTCAAGCAGACTGAGCAACCAATAAAGCCCCTCCCCTCCTACCTACCTCTTCTTCCTTCTTCAAGACTGAATAGGAAGGTTATGAACGAAAGGAAAAAGCAATGTGTGATCTCAAAAGACAATAAAGGTAATGAATGATATGAAAGACAAATGAAATCTAAGGAAACTAAAAGAACCAGAAATGGAACAGGTGATATGGCAAGATAAAAAGGAACAGGTGATAAAAAGAGATAAAAAGGCACAGGTGATATAGAAAAATATTTAAAAAATGAGAGCAGGTGATATTGAAAGATAAATGAGAAATGTATATCAAAATGAGAAACGTATATAGAAAAAGATAATGGATGATATCAAAAGATAAAACAAGAACAGATGATATATCAATATGGAAAGATAAAATATAAAGAATACAAGAGATTGAAAGATTGAAGAAAAAAATAACAAAGACGGATGTCAAAAATGAACAGCGACACAGGGACAGATAAGAGAATGGTTGATATCGTAATGAGAATAAAAGGAAACATAAAAGAAATATAGATAACAAAATAGTTATCTCCTGGTCTGGTCATTAGACAAATAAAGAGACAGAGATTTTGTCTCAGTTGTATTGAAAACAGAAATGTAGACATACAAGATGTTTATAATTTATAGATAATTAACTTTAGCTTCAGGGATAAAATGTTTCACATTATCTATATCTACACAATGTTTCCACTGGTCTGATGTTTGATCATAATGTCTACATAAGTGTCACATGGACATGCATCAGTGATCCAGTGTTCCTCATAGGGTGGGAAATGTGGACAAGTGACAGATGATTGGCTATGTTTAATAAAAAAAAATTTCAAAAAGTTGGATTTAAACTTTTTGAAACTTGATCAAGATCAAAATGAAGGTAGAAGAATTTTGTGGCAGCAAATTCTATTTGGCTTTGACCATTAAGAAAGAAGCGAGGAGGAATGACAGATTCGATTAATATGCAAGAACCAATCATGTTACTACCATTAGGTGCAGGTGTGGCTGTATGGTTAAGAAGCTTGCTCGCAAACCACGTGCTCTTGGGTTCAGTCCCATTGCATGGCACCTTGGATAAATAACTTCTACTATAGCCCTGAGCCAGCCAAAGCCTTGGGCACAGCTTTGGTAGATGGAAACTAAAAAGAAGCCTATCATGTGTGTCTTTGCTCCCCCACCCCAACCAGTGGTGGCTCATTTTTGCCCTTTTAACTTAGCAATTCAGCAAAGAGACCGATAGGATAAGAACCAGGCTTCAAAAATAAGTCCTGGGGTGAATTTGTTTAAGCAGAACTCCTTCAAGGCAGTGCTCCAGCATGGAAGTTTAAACAAGTGTGAACACAGTCGAATTAACAATGAGCACTACTCTCTCTCTCTCTCTCTCTCTCTCCCTCTCCCTCTCTCTCTCTTTCTCTCTCTCTCTCCCTCCCTC
>NC_069000.1:627837-630572 GCF_001194135.2 Octopus bimaculoides
TCTCTCTCTCTCTTTCTTTCTCTCCCTCCCTCTCCCC
The DNA here is from genome assembly GCF_001194135.2 of Octopus bimaculoides. Taxonomy (NCBI): domain Eukaryota; kingdom Metazoa; phylum Mollusca; class Cephalopoda; order Octopoda; family Octopodidae; genus Octopus; species Octopus bimaculoides. The sequence goes on from NC_069000.1 coordinate 627,875, forward strand.
CTCTCTCTCTCTCTTTCTCTCCCCCTCTCTCTCTTTCTCTCCCCCCTCTATCTCTCCCTCTCCCTCTCTCCCTACTAGTTTGAATAGAGTGAAGAAAGAGGGCAATGAAGACTAACACCTATCTGGCAGTTTAACAGAATTAACTGAGCAAGGAACAACAAAAGTCAAATCAAATGACAAGTTAAAAGCAAGAGAACAATAATATATAGATATGTATATGTATATATATATACACACACATATATATATATGGTAGTTTGAACGGAGTTAATTGATCTGAGCAAAGAGACTCTGAATAACAAGAAAATGTCTATGAAAATGAACAATTGCAATAAAAACATCAATATGAACAAAGGTTTAAGGAAATAGGTTTTTAGTGACAATTGAAAGAAAGCAGCAGTTAGAGTTTATAATAATTGTGATTTCTCACATGGGCACAAAGCCAGCGGATTTGCAGGTGGGGAGGGACTATTGATTGAGTTCAGACTAAAGTACATTATTAAAAGTGGTAGGATGAAAGCAACATCATCATGAAATGTAAAAAGGGGACACAGCTAAAGACATTTGTTAGTGGTGTTGTATGTACCAAAGTCAACTCTGATTGAGCAAATGAAGGCACAAAAGACATTCCAGCCATGACTATTCCATCATATTTTCCACAGTATCTCAGATGACATTATCCAATGTGACCTGGTCTTTTTTACTTTCTTGAAGACAGTAGAGTGACCAGAAGATTTGGCTGTTATTTCTACCAGGAAGAGCAACTATGTAGAGAATCATACATTGACTTGACTTTTCAACATTTCGTCTGAAGTTCTGCTGCCAAACCTCTAGCGTAAGTCTAAGTAAATAATAATAATAATAAAAATAATCCTTTCTACATCAGGCAAAAAGTCTCAAGTTTTAGGGATAGGGCTAGACTATTACATCAACCCCAGTGCACCACTGGTACTTCTTTCATCAATTCTGTAAGGATGAAAGGCAAAGAGGTCGACCTTGGCAAAATCTAAGCTCAGAACATAAAAGATGGATGAAACATCACAAAAGATTTTGTCCGACATTTTCAGGGTTCTACTAGTTCGCCACCTTTCTTTGGCATCAAACCAACAGTTTTGAAGGAAGGGGGCAAATCAACTGCATCAAGCCCAGAACTTGTATTGCTAGGCATTTTGTGCAAAGGTAGAGTTGACCTTGGCAGGATTTGAACTCAGAATGTAAAGTGATGGGGAAAATGCCCCTGGGAATATTTTCTCATGCTCCAACAATTCTACCAGCTCATTGCCTTCGTAATAATAATAATAATAATGATGATGATGATGACGATGATTATGAAGGTGATTTCTCATACGAGTACAATGCCAGAAATTGTGGCAGGAAGGAGTAGACAGAACTGTTAATTCAAGCACCTCCCCTGTACCAAATATGGTATTTATTCAAATCAAGCACAGATGTATGAAAGGTAATCTCAACAACAGGCATTTAAGTTCAGCATTACCATTTCTCTTAATCCATTAATCACTCAATTATAACAAACACAACAAAGCACACATTTTGGAGCAAGACTAACCTCACTTCTTGACAGTTGTATCAATCCCCAATCCATACCAGAGTACAAACAATATCAAGGCCAGTAGTTAAGTGGAATTTATCCTTTGGACATTGGAAGGTTGAAAGGCAATGCCACAAAATCAATAGAAAGGACAGAAAACAGTGGGGTTGGGGAGAAAAGAAGGAGATATGAATTGAAAAATGAACATATAGATATTTTAGTAATGTCCCAATTGGTGAACTAACACCTTGAGCCAATCGAAGAAACCCCATACATCCAGGATTATCCTGATTATCACTAGTTAAAGAGTCTGCTCCCAGATGCCGGAGTTTAGAGGCTTATGCTGAGAATAGGCCCAGTCAGTAGACTCAATCAAACTACAAATTAATTATATTGTTAATCTGGGTCAAATTGAATTGAAGACAATTAGGACAGAGAAGTGGTCAGTTGAATGACTAGGTCATTATTGTTTAGCCCCAGGTCAGCTTTGATCAAGTAGGCCTATAATTAAATGCCTTCCATCCATGACCATCCCATTGTTTATCAGATAAGGTGTGTCTAGAACTACATTATCCAATCTGACCTTCACTTTTTCAGGTGGTAGAGTGTAATTTAAAGAACATTTAGTGGGTATTTTTATCAGGTCATGCAACCACTTGAAGGTTTCCTCATTGGTTCAGAGAATGGTTATTCTTCAGTCCCAGGGATAGCCCTAACAGAACAGGCTTATCAATTCAAAAGAAAGAAGTCCAGGTTTGTTTAAAGTTGAAGGGTTTAACAAAATAACAGAAAGCCCAAGAGGTCAGGAACATTCAACTGCAAGAAATACCAATGTATGCTTCAGAAACTAGAGTTAACTGTTTGCATTGTTGTAATGTGAAAATTCCTAAAAATATTTTTAATACACCTTCTTTAAAATAGATTGCATGAAAGAGTCAGTGTTTCATCAGGTCCTCATTAGAACATGCTGATAAAGTTTAATCAACCATGAGACAACCACAGCCAGTTTCAAAATGAGCTCAGAATAATTTCAAGTTCACATTTACTCAAACATTCAGTGTACACAAACGTTTGTCAGATGAAACAATTTGCAAATTATTTTTTGGTGCAAACTGATGGAGAGAGAGAGAGAGAGGGAGAGAGAGGGGG
>NC_069000.1:630882-631708 GCF_001194135.2 Octopus bimaculoides
GACCTGTGGAGATTGAAAAGGGACCAGAGTAATTTTATAGAATTTAGACGGTTCCACAATTTTTTAACTTGTTAAACATCATGAAGAAAGAAAAATCTTTTCTCATTAAAAGACAGAAATGGTAGGGATAGTGAGGTAAGGGGTGTGTTGGGGAGTTTGAGAACCATTGACCTTCATGATCAATCCTGATCAATCGTAAGTTAAAACAGATTTTTTAGGAGCAGAGAAAAATACCTGGAGAAGATGAAAGACAAAGTTGACCACAGCAGGATGTGAACTCAGAATATTTACAGAAATAGCATCTTTGTCAATATACTTTCTAAATAATAACTGTTTCTAAGTTAGGCAGAGGCCAGCAATTTAGAAAGGAGTTCTAGTCCAATAAAGTAATCCCACAACTATTGCAGGTGTTATGTGCCACCCCCACCGGGATAGGTGAAAGTCCACAAAGTAGAAACAGTGCTGTATATTTGTTTTTATTATTTTTTATAATTTGTATATATCTATTTTATCATAAATGCAAAACACCACTCTAGAGGAATTGACATCAGCCTAAATAATAAACCGTGATAGGTGAACCACAATATGGCAAGGGATGACTGTAGCTCACGCCAAGTACTCAACCTGTACTTGTGTCTGTCAACCTTTTGAGGTTGAAAGACACAAATCTGTGTAGGATTTGAACTGAAAACAAAGACATGGAAATAAATACTGCAAGCAATATTTAACTTGTTCCAATCAACCTACTAACTCCACCAAATAATAATTTCTTTTCTACTCTCGGCACAAAGCCTGAAATTTGGGGTGAGGGGGATGGTTGATTTAT
>NC_069000.1:631872-632809 GCF_001194135.2 Octopus bimaculoides
GTACTCAACTGGTACTTGTATTATCAAGCCCGAAAGGATGAAAGGTAAAGTCAACCTCGGCAAATTTAAACTCAGAATGTACAGACATTTTGCCTGGCATGCTCACAATTCTGCCAGCTCGCTGCCTTAATAATAATAATAATAATAATAATAATAATTATAATAATACTAATAATAATAATAATTTCCTATATAAACACAAAGGCAGGAATTTGGAAAAAGGGAAGTGAATCAATCCCAGTACTTAAGCGGGACTTATTTATCGACGCCCCCCCCCCTCAGCCCCAGGAAGATGAAAGACAAAGTCAATGTCAGCGGAAACTGAACTCAGAAAATAAAGAGCTCAGACAAACAACAAAAAACATTATGTTTGAACCTAAAACAATTCGACTAATCCAATCAGCATTTGTCATCAAATAATAAAATTTTGGCTGAGACCATATCTGGCCCCGTTACACAAGACATACTAAGGTAACCCTATTTAACCCTTTAAGCATTCAGACTACTCTGCCAAATGTATTGTGTTTATTTAAGGGCAAATATTTTAGCTGGATATGGCCAGAACACCTCTGATCATAGATAAGTCTCTCCTTTTAATATCTATCACCTTCAGGCATCTTAGCATCAGATATCCAATGGAATGGTCACAGCTGGAAAGGATTGACAACAGATGTGGCACATTTCAGCTGGATATGGCCAGTTTAAATGCTAAAGGGTTGAATTAAAATCTCAAGTCATAATTTAATGAAATATGTTCCACAGACAATCTTATTAAATGACAAAGTTATTTGATTTAAACCTCAATAAAAACTTGATTACTTTCAAAATTAAATGAAATGTATAAATATTGTGATCCATAGTTATAAAAGGTTCAAAACACTGAATGAGAAACTAATTAAAACTGCTGTGTGTGTGTGTGTGTGTGTGTGTGTGTGTG
>NC_069000.1:632819-633625 GCF_001194135.2 Octopus bimaculoides
GAGAAACTAATTAAAACTGCTGTGTGTGTGTGTGTGTGTGTGTGTGTGTGTGTGACCTGCTACAAAGTGGACCCACCTCAATCCGAGCAATAAAACACAAAACTGTCAACTTCTCTCTCAGCTGATGACTATTTCAATGACCTATTAACTCCACCATCTGCACTTACTGAACCGATAAACCTATCTATCTCACCACCACCACCACCACCATCATCATCATCGTCATCATACTGCTTCACTACTTCAATGGAATTAAGTACATCATGCCATAAATTTTGTCAATTTCAAAGTTAAAGGTTTTCTTGAGATCTCGCTCTGATCCAGCAGATTTATCTATGATCTGAGATGTTCCAGTCATGACCACCCCCATCAGTATTTTTAAGACAACATACTCTAAGACTACACTATCAAACAAAGCATATGACTGCATGATCAGATATCAACAAGACTTACCACAGTTTACCTAGGACTACATTATCAGATGTAGTGTTTCTTGAACTGTTATTATTAAACTTAGTATCTGGAACCATTAAAATTAGACCTGGGAGGCCTTTTGTTTTGGCTCAAGGCTAACATGGTATTATTGCAGGACAACATTATCCAATGTGTCCTTCCTTGCTTCAAGATGGCAAGGTTGATTAGAGGAAGATTCAGCTGCTATTTCTTGTTGCAGTTGAACAATTACTGCAAGAGGGAGGTTGTTCTTCATCTCAATCACAACCAACTGAACATTTCTGGATGTTCTATTTCCCATTTTCAATCAGACATCTTAATTAACCAGTGTACCATTCTCATAGCCCCCCCCC
>NC_069000.1:633635-642106 GCF_001194135.2 Octopus bimaculoides
CCATAACCACACAAGACTCCTGCTTACTTAGTGTTTTCTTTCTTCTTCATCAGATTTCCTTCTTCCCCCACTTCAGGTCAAGTACCACCTTCCAGCTACTTCATCACATAAAGTGGCTGAACATTATCAAGCAATTTAAGTTCAAAGAAATGGTGCTCATGGTAGACAAGTCAGGCTTGAATGGAGGAAATGTTTGTTTTCATAAATTAGATTTGAAAATTGAAATTTAGATGCAGGTGGCATTGCTTTGATTAAGCTAAAATGAGCCACATCTGTTGTCAATCCTGTCCAGCTGTGTGACCATTCCATTGGATTTCTGATGCTAACATGCCTGAAGATAATAGAAAATTAAAAGGAGAAATATTACAGCAGACCTATCTTAAATTGAGTCAAAATCAAATCCTCCTTCCATTCCTAAGTAACTTTTAAGAGTTTGATGCTTGACTTCAAGTTTGTGGCCTTAAATTAAAGACAAATATAGCTTATACACAATTACCGGACAAGTCCATCAAGAGGCCATCCCCTATGAATAATGAAGCAGTATTGCCATCAACAATGACAAATGTAAAGGAAAAAAAAAGACATTCTGTGCATCGGTCAGAGACTGTCTTTTGCTGCCAGTAGAGATAATATCTTCCTCAACTTTTCCCAATTACTTCTTGTTCTGGTTACTCTCATCTTCTCACAATATTCGCCATCACTGCTGAAGAGGTCACTAAAGTAATTAGAAGCTCTATCAACTAATTTGTACAAAATGTCCTGAACATTTCAAAGAATGTCATGGCTGCTCTTACTGCTAAATATTTTTGTGTATCTGCAGCATACAGAGGTTCAATTCCATCATCGAAGCTTGCACTGGAACCCATACTGACTCCTTTTCTGCATATCAGGGTCAATTCCCACATAAAAACAGAATCTTGTCTTCTTTCCTGCTGACTTTTTCTTTTCGATGAGTTACTTTAAAGCCCCTTGATCCCAAGTTTTATTTAAGGTTTGGAATTTCCTTCCTAATTCTTTGAAAGGTATCCTCAACATAATCCATCTTCAATTCTTTTTTCATGACCAAGACAACTACAACAAACAAGAGGGGAGTGAGAATGTAGCCTTGATGGAAACCTACCTATCAGTTAAGCTCTCCACTGACCCTGAACAGGACTGCCATGGCTCTCCCCAATCAGATTTACATCTGGTTTTCTTAGCACCACCAGACTATAGAGAGTAAATGTAAACTATAGGTGTGAGGAAATTTCCAATTTCACAAATACTAATTTGATTAGCCTAGAATTGTTGATTTTCAGGATAAATTTATAGCAGTTCTTCACGCATGAATTCACAACATAAACAGAGTTAAAAACTGACAGTTTTTAATACTTTACAATCATAACAGAGGGAAAATATTTTTATCAGGGTGTTGATGATGATGATGATGATGACGAAAACAAATGTGATGCAGAAATCAGTATTTTTACTGGAAAAAATGCTCCTACAAAATCAAATTTAAAGACTCTTGTATAATTTTTATTTTAAAGTGTCAGAAATTGCAAGAGAGAGAGAGAGAGAGAAAGAGAGAGAGAGAGTAATGAAACTTTATATGATATCGTTGAAGATATTTTGTGCAAGTTATTCTCAATTCAAAATTTGCACAATGAATAACATGGATTGTGTACAACAAATGAAATGATTATGCAACAAGAGATGGATTAAAAGATTATTATGATGCAGCTACAGAGATTGGCCAAACTGAGGAAAGAAGCCTTTGTAGTGTGAACCCTTAAAATAGATGCTATTCTCCAGAGACACACTAGAAAAGGAGTCAGGTAATACCTCACGGAAGGACTCATTCCATGATGAAGCATTTCTTTGAACTAAACATCTTTCTTGAAAATTTGGATAAAGGAAATGGCTGACCAATTCAGTGGACACAAGTGACACCGTTTGATTACATTCTCACTCTTTAACTGGCACCAACATGCTGGAATGTGAGGATTTAACACCTGGGAGATTCTTGTTGGGGTGAAATAGCTTTGACATATCACCTGAACAAAAATCGGGGATTGATTAATTATGGTTTTGTATATTCAATGGAAAAGACAGACATTTTATAGTGTCTGGTGCAAGAAGCTATGCATAAAATGGAAGACAAACACACACACACACACACAATGACATGTGGGTGTAGTCAGTAGTTTGTCTTTTCTGAATGTATAAAAGACAGTTATGAAGAATCAGCAAAATACATTAATATTCTATGTCAACACTGGGACTAAAAGACAGCAGAACATTGTGACATGCATGCTTTTGTGCCAAGGTCATGGAATGGTTCTAAAAGGAAAAGAAACCTTAACAGATCATAGATGCAGATTGCCAAGAAACTAGGAGTTGAAGAGAAGACTTTGCAGAAAATATTAATAACACAATACGTACATAGTAAAATAATCCTTTCCAAGGCTGAAAGTTGAGAGTGTGGTGATGGGTCGATATATGGATGGTTAGATGCAATTCTCTTTTCCATAAAGAGAGCAGAATTCTAACACTTTGAGCAAGATCTTGCTTTTGGAAGAAAAAAAAAATGTCCAGGAATGAGATTGCTGACTCCATAGACATTGAGTCTTTATGTAATCTCCTGCTTGGACATTTTGAGTAAAGCACTGCTCAGCCCTGGTTCTGTATACCAAACATGATAAGGGATTCAACATATCAAAGTATTGCTGCATGTTTATATATATATATGCAGATTAAATACACACACATACAATAATTATATGCATAAATATCGTGTAGTTATGCTGGAAACACTTTAGGTGCAGAGCAATTATTAAGAGGATGTCATAAAAATAAAAAGAACCAGATTTAGACTGAAAACATACACAACAATATATAAATACAGCTAATACAACAAAAAAAAAACATGAAACTAAAATGAAGCAATGGTTTGAAATAAAAATATTTATATATACAGTTATATATCTTGTGCGAGTGGCACATAAAAGACACCATTTCGAGTGTGGCCGTTTTCGTGCGGGTGACACGTAAAAGCACCCACTACACTCTCTGAGTGGTTGGCGTTAGGAAGGGCATCCAGCTGTAGAAACTCTGCCAAATTAGATTGGAGCCTGGTGTAGCCATCCGGTTGCACCAGTCCTCAGTCAAATCGTCCAACCCATGCTAGCATGGAAGGCGGACGTTAAACGATGATGATGATGATGATGATTTATATAGATATATATATATAGAGAGAGAGACAGATAGATAACTACACACACACACACACACACACACAGAATATAGTTTATCCCCAGACACTTTGTGTTTCTAGCAGTCCCATTTTCATACAGGTCTCTGATCATTTGATGCCTTCATTAATGGAACTGCAAAGAGAAATGCAAATGTGTTTTGCTGTTTATAAGACTGAAACCAATGATGTACAGAAATGGCTAAAGTATCAAGAACACAAGGACATACAATTTGCAAAGCAAACATTTTTATTTGACAAATCAAATTCTTGAGACTAAGCTTAAAAATAAAATTTGAAATTAAGTTACCTCATTTCCGTAAGTTAATTTTAAATAATTTTAAATTTTGACAAGTTGAGCACCTTTGCTATATTTTTTGCATAGCAAGTTGCATGTATTTAATGTTCTTGATATTTTGGCCTTTTTTCTACATACCACTGTCATTTGGCGTTTAGAAACAGCATAAACAAAACAAACAAAAAAAAGGAAATCTTAGTATTATTTGAATCTTAGACTTGTATGAAAATTTAACCATTAGAAATACAATAGTGTCCAGAGATGGAATGTATCGTGTGCGTGTGTGAGGATGATGAAGTCAGGAGAATCACTTCCCAACCACAAGGCTTCAGGTTCAGTCCCATTCTGCAACACCTCATGCAAGTGTCTTCTAGCATAGCTATGTGAGTGAATTTGGTGAATGGAAACTAAAAGAAGCCCACTCTGACGTATTTACATTTGTTTCATTGAAAATCACTCAGGCACAAGTAAGGATGTCATTACACATGTCTCCTGATTTTGTGCCTTGAAATATGTGAGGAATAAGAGGTCCTTTACTTGAAAAACAGATAACGGTTAGTGACAAGAAAGGCATCTAGCTGTAAAATAATGCTTCAACAATTTATTCATCTAACTCATGCTAGCATGAAAAACAGAAGTAAAAACAAAAATGAATGATATATTTCAATAAGTGGCTTGATTTTAATACCAAGTCTCTTCTTATTAACTGTATGTGTATGTGTGTGTATAGATATATACATATACACACTCATGCATGCATCATAGTATGTATGTGTGTCTGTGTTAGCATGGGATTGGCAGAATCAGCATGAACAAAAATACCTTGTGGTATTTGCTTATGCCCAAGTTGACTTTGCCATTTCCATTATGAGGTCAATAAAATAGGTATCAGCCAGGTGGTCATAATAAACGACTAGACTTCTGGAAGGCATTGCTCCAGCATGGCTGCAGTCCAATGACTAAAAGCAATAAAAGAATATATTTCCGTACAGTAAACTCTGGCTAGACTCTGATGTGCTGCCAACATTCTATAGATTATATTTTAAAGACAGATTACTCACAGATGCCATCAGCATGAAAACCTGACAGTTAAGTTAGTGTTAATATGTATAATGCAGTAACAGCAGCAATTTAATTAGAAATAATTATGTGGTGAGGAGAAAACATCATTAGTTCAATGGCAAATATCATTCTAATTATTTGGGCCGGTTTCATCCAGAAACAAGTCAAAATATGCTTCAGTCTTATTGAACTTCCACAAGAAATGAGACTTTACCGTTTTGCTGAAAGTAGCGAGGAGACCAGTTGCACTCTGTGAATAGACAATGTTGTCGTCTTTAAGGTATAACAAATTTGTGCATTTGAAAAGAAAATTGAAGTTGGTATTACACTGCTGGTTTCATAAACAAGTGCTAGCTATCGTTTGTGAACAAAGTGCATAGTGTTTAGAAATGAGAGGGTATCCAATTGTGAAAAAAAGTGTCAATAATATGCAAACATCTAAATTATGTATGCTAACATGTTAATATTGATGGAGAACAATTGAAAAAAATTAGTGAATCCCCAGCAGAATACATTCCATAGAGGGACTCAGTGTGTTTAATTGATCTATAAAATTTCCATTGTTTAACAATTTCAGGTGCAGATTTCTAATGACAGAACTGTGGGCTTCTAATATATGTTTCTTTTGAATAATCAAGTATTCGGAAGGTTTTGGTAAAATAATTTGTCTTTCCAATGTGAATAGTTTCTTACATAAGATTATGATTTAATGGTTTGAATTTAAATACAAACACTTTAAAACAAGTTGTTTTGTATCATGTGCATGAAATGAAATGTTTTAGCCAGAGAATATACTGAAGGGAGATGACAATGTTGGTAGGACGTTTAATGCAAACGAATACTATGCAATGGATAAAATGATCCTAGAGGTAGGTGTTCTAACGAACACTGTAAGAATAGTCCATAGGAGAATGAGAAATCATTTTTAGATCAAAGCTATGTAAGTTGGATCAACACGTCTTTCGACGAAACCTAAGAATGTTGGATTTTGCTAAAGATCAAAATGTCTACGAATTAAAACCAAAATGAAACAACATACAATCACTAGATAATGTGAAAAGGAAAAGGTATTCTCCAACCTAAGGAAGGGGCCAAGTCTCACCATTCATAAATATTATTATAGGCAAACATTAGCATCTTCATATTATATAGTCACAACAAGAGCCCATAGGTTCATATTGTGCAGCAGTAGTAAAATGGTTAATGACAATTCTCTACAAGATGAAGGGGCTGCAATGCTTCCAGGATTGGCTTTGCAGACTTGTGTGCCAAATGTAAAAGCTACCATTTGTTTCTGAATAATATTGTTACCTATGAAAAATAGATACCAGAATGATTTGGGGTTGGCCAAGACCCTGGAAAGGAAGTGTATACTGAGGGATCCCTAGACAGATAGAGGGAGCTATTACAAATTATAAAATCCATGTCCATCTCTTGTGAGTCCCACTGTGAAAGGCGATCAAGATCAATGCATGCGAACTGAAATCAGTCAATTACTTTATTTCGCTCGTTAATATCATTAATCCTGGATATTGAAAACCTTCAAGTATCATGTGGTCAACAAATTTCTAACACTTGAGCAAAATACATTTTCAGATAGACATCGAATAAGACTTCTTGTCAATATGAAGCAAAACTACTTTCAGACTGTCTATTTAAAAAAACATGGGCAACAGGTTTCCACCACATCAAGAGGTCACACAAAGGTGAACATAAAACTTGGGGGAAAGGGGGAAATCATCCCTCAGCAAAGTAAATAGCTTTAATATAGTGAGATCTTGTTAAACTGTGGTGAGTTTCCTCTACCTTTCAATAGAGATGAACTAGTCTGCTTGTTTCAAAAAGAAGTGTTACTTTTATAGTCCAAAGTTAGGAAATGGACCTCATATTTCCATTAGAACAACAAGAAATCTGTCAAAAGTGAACCGAAATATGGTTGTAGTATGTGAAATCCCTTGACAGACTCCACCAGAATGACTCCTACAAATTAAAACCGAGAGAGAGTCAAGTAAAGATACTTTGCAGCATTTGTTGTCTATGGCTCTTTACATTCTGCATTCAAAATCATACCCAGGTCAACTTTTCACTCTTTTGAGATCAATAAAGAACGAGTCAAGTAGTGATGTATAATATCTCACACATGAAACCTCTGATACTAGAAGACTAAGAGAGATAATTATGGTTTTGTTGCCACTACGTACTATGAATGTCCCCTGCAAACTATTCACATCAAAGTGAAACCAAAGAAGTCAGTGGCAGTATATTCTAGACTTCCTCCAAAACTGAGCACTGTGTCTTTGCTAATTTTATTATCAACTGAGCACAGTTTGTCAGAAACCATATTAATAAACATGGTGACTCTGTATGAAGCTATGTACAACTTTCATATTTCTGCCATACAACATCTCTGAGTTATGGTGAACCATAGAGTGATGTGTTTGATTTCTCTTTGAGCAGTTCAATATCTGACTGGGACTATTTTCATGATTATATTTCAAGTATTTTTGCTGTATACAGTTAGATGTGCAAAACCGTTGCTGAAATGTTTTTATTGTTCCACATGCAGTATCTTCAGTCCAGCTATTTCTAGCAAAGTTGTGTGGTTACTATTGTAATTAGTAGTATTACTGGTTATGATGTACAGAGCAAATTTAAGGAGAAATCAATCATAAGAAATATTAGATGAAATTTATTTGTTCCCTGCATACGTTTCACCATTGTGGTTATTTGCATCCTCTGCAGAGGGTGTTCCAAATGCAACTGGATTCTGAATCACAACAGGAGAACACTATTTCATTGCATTGATCTGTATAACATAATGAAGTCTCGTGAATTGCTGTTGTACTTCAGAATCTAAGTGTTTTTTGGAACACCCACTGCAGTGATAACCACAATGGTGAAACGTAAGTAGGGAACAAAAATGATGTGAACTGCATCGGATGTGTTACCATAATTTCTCCTAGAATTATATTTAAAGAAATGTTCAATATACAGAACCTGAAGATCAATTCACACAGAACAATTAAGCATCAATTTAAACATTTACAACAAGAGAAATTCAAACAACAATTCTAAATCTATTTTTAACTAAGAAACTGTTGAACATATCAGTGACAGACCTTTCAGGTAACTCAAACTGAGGAAAGTCTTTTGCAGACACGGTCAATGCCAGAAGAGTCTTCCTTTTATATATACATATAATTTTACAGTTCACTCAATTTACTAATTACACTTTATGGGGGTGGAGGACATAATAAATATTAAATGAAGGACAGTTCAGTTGTATTTCCCTAAATAGACTCGGTTTGTTATGGCTGTTGGGAGTCATCCTACACAAAACAGTAAGGAATGCAGTCGTCCATCTTATCTTTTCTGATCAACCACTTTTAATATTCCTGTTTTAAAGACAAAACTGATCTTTCTTTTTTTTTTCTATTTGCATCTACTAACGTTTCCTAAATTAAAGGGCCGCCAATGTACTTAAGGGATACAATTGTAGCAATGACGAGTTCATAGAACAATTACTTTTAAACAAAACAACGTCTTTCATTTTACGTAGAAAAGTTTTCTAAATGCGGCAACAAGTGTATTGTTGAAAACCGTGTCAAAAAAAAAAAAAAGGTTTGTATAAATGAAACGGGTATTTCTTTCTCTCTCTCTCTCTGTCTCTCTTTTAATACCTTACATTTTCTCGTTTGTAGGGAGGAGAGAGGAGAAGGGGATAGATAGAGAGAGAGAGAGAGAGAGAGAGGCTGACAAACGGATGTTATGCATTTTCCACAAATACATAAATTATTACTTATGATCAGTAAATATATATATATTTAGTCCATGGAGCGAGGCTAATAATTTTCTATTTTCTTCGTTGAGTGAAGAGTA
>NC_069000.1:642819-646705 GCF_001194135.2 Octopus bimaculoides
AATTTATATTACATATATATATATATATATATATATATATATATATATATATACACACACACACACATCTGTACATAGACACACATATCACATGCTGTAAAATTGTCATTAATACGTTTATGCTATATGAAGACATAATCTTCATTTATACGTTTTCACCCATTGCCTAATTGTCGAATGTACATACTTAGACACTACACACACACACGTGTGTGTAGTGTATATAAAAAAAACCCTATGAATAGTTGTTTTTTTCACAGACCGCTAATCAATGAAACTATATATATATATATATATATATATATATACATACACTCTCTCTCTCAATCAGTCGAGGTGTGCAGCAATATTTAAAAATAATGCAAAATGCCTTCTTAATGAATTGATTTCACAAGAGAAAGAAGAAACAAGAGAGGGGGGGAATGAGAAAGTAGAAAGAAAGCATAAAGAACAACGATATGTCACAGTGGTATGTTCTGAGGGTATATGTGTGTGTGTGTGTGTGTGTGTGTGCGTGTGCGTGCGTGCGTGCGTAGATGATAATCCTGAAAAAAATACCCCACTAGTTCCTTTTTCTTTTCTTTTTTTTTCTTCTTACTTTCAATGGCCATACAGTGAAATTGCTACTTCGCCTCGCCTTGCTGTCTTTCTTTCTTTCTTTCTTTTTTTCCACATTTCCTCTTCACACACACATCTATATTCATTTCCCCCCACGTGTTATAACAATACAAAAAAATATATAACAATTAATCCTACCGTATCCATGGTTTTCTTCTTCCTCCTCTTTTCTCCTCCTCTTAAATCTCTCTATTTCCACCTGGATGGGTTTGTTTTTTTGTTTTTACTTGATCTCCTTTGTTTTGCGCTGTTTTTTCTCTATTTCTTTCTTTAATGTTTCGTTCCTCTGTCGAAATCTTTAAAAAGAGAACATCTTTGAAAAGAGAACACAAGAAAAGTCTTAGAAAATTTAGAGAAAAATAACAAATCAGAAACGTTACAAATGCGAAAAGTGTGCACCCGTTTCTCCCTCAAAAAACCCCCTAAATTCTCTCATCGAAGATATGGAAGGTTTTTTTTTTTTTTAGAATGTCTACGACTTTGCTATTTATTTTTCTCCTCATCTTTTTATAAATAAACACCACAATATACCCCCATCATTAGTAAACGATGTTAAAAAGTAAACCAAAAACCATTGCAATGTTTACATTGCCATAAAGGTAAGGAGGAGAGTTGCCACAGGGAGTCTGTAACATTCATGCATGTCTCAGCTACCCGAAAGAGGAGTATTCGAGTCCGGTGAAACCACCGCCAGCAGAAGTGTTTTATCAGAAGGACAGATCAAACAACAAAAATACAGAAAACAGTCCCTTTTGTAGCTAGAAAAAAAATGGTGTTTTTATTTTTTCATATTTATTTAATCTCTGACTAAAAGGAAAAATAAATAAATGAGGAAGGCTGTCAACAGAAAATGTTTAAACTCCTCTCTCTCTCCCTCTTCATAACACCAGGCAAGGTGCCCCTGTTAGTTTTTACCCTTTTTTCCCTTTCCTCCCACAAATGTCCGTCCTTCCACCACCAACTGCAGGCGGAATGTCCATCTCGCTTCTAATTCCCATCATTTATGACCAGAAATAATAATAATAATAATTAGACTGTTATTAATGAATATTCAATATTTTTTCAGGCTGTCTTTTTTTTATTACTTTTCTTATTTAACTGAGATTTTATTCTCTTTCGGCAATGGAGTAATCATGTTCATATTTTCCCACAAAAACACTGACTACAAAAAAGGCATGAGCATCCCAACGCTGTGTGTGTGTGTGTGTGTGTGTATCATTAATATACATGTATCAACGTAATAATCTATGAGAAAACGTAAAAAGCAAGAAACAAAAATAATTCAATTTGATTCCAGTCTATCGGATTATTTTCAAAATATCCCATATTCAATTAAGTGTTGCTTTTCAAAACAACACGAATTACGAAGTTACATATTTTAAAACACTTAAATAATAAACAATTCTTTGGTTTGATTAGGGTTAAAGAGAGAGAGAGAGAGAGAAGGAGATGCGAAGAGGAAAAAAGAGAGAAAGCAGTGCCCGAGATGTAATTTATGAACATATATATATAAAGACATATGTATGGATGTCTATATTACTTAGAATACATATAACCTACACGCTGATACTCATACATTATCAATAATTACACACACTTTCTTTTCCATCTTTATTTTATTGTCGTGTATGTGTGTGCGTATATATATATATATATGTGTACCATACAAACCACCCGAGCAACCACCGAAAGAAAAAAAGGGTAAATTTTACCAAAAGGAAGAGGAAAGCGAAAATAAGCACAAAAGCAAAAAATGTAATGAACGAAAGCAAAATGCAAAAATTACAAAGTCCTTACATTCAAGACACACACACACACACACACACACACACACACACGTGTATGGGGTATATATATATATATATACACACACACACAAAAGAGACATATTTCTGAATATACTCAAATATGAGATATACATAACCCTTCCGTATGCACTGATATCGCTATCTATCCATCTATCTATCTACACACAAATATCTACCTACATCTAGATGTATGTAGAACCACACATATTCACCCAACATTTCTGTATGTATATATAAACAAAAAAACAAAATAGTTTGTTACCTACATGATGACAGTGGTGGCTGAGAGGAGGGTTTTTGTGTCTAAACTGCAGCCGACTGGGAGAGAGAAGAAGAGAGATACAAGTCCATCTAAATATGTAAGGCAGTGTCTGATCTCTTACTGCACACAATCGCACCGTCGTAGTACTACACAGCTTAGCTTTACAACAGTCCGGAAACGACACCAACTAGACTTCTTTTTCTTTTTTTCATTTTGTCTATATGAGAAAAAGAGAGAGACAAACAAATACAGAGAGAGAGAAAGAGAGCGTGTGTGTGTGATTAAAGAGAGAGAGACAGGGTGAAAGACCGAGAGAGAGTGTGTATGTATGTGTGTTCGCTGTGCGTGCCTTTGTTTCTATGTCCGTCCGTCTGTTTGTGTGTGTGTCAGAGTTAGTGCGCGTGTGAATAAGTATATGTGTGCGTGGAGATGTCTGCTTGAATGTATGTAAAGCGCGTGTGGAAAAGTATATGCGTGTATGTATAGACATATAGAGATATATATGTATGTGTGTGTGTGTAGCTGTACGCTTATGTGCATGTATGTATATCAGTAAATCATTGTGTTTGTGAATAAGTATGAGTGTGTCGACGTGCGTATGCATGCGTGCCTTTGTCTGTGTGTCCGCCGGTTTGTTTGTATGTGTGACTGACTATGCTAGTGTGTGTATATGCCTATATGAGTTCCTGTAACAAACTGTGCGCTTATGTGTATATGTTTGCTTTTTCTATTTGCTATGTGTGTGTTTGTGTATGTAGGTAGGAGTCTATAAGTCTGTGCGTGTGTGTGTGTGTATGTATGACTGTGCGTGTGGATTTTGTTTCCCTTTCTTTCATGATTGATATTATATACATATGTATGTAAGTGTATGTGTATGTGTATATATGTGTGTATGTGTGTGCAGGTACTATCAAGTGTGTGTGGGCGCGCACGCGCATTTCTCTCTTTGTCTTTCAATACATATGTGTGTGTGTATATGTAAGTATATTTATAAGTATAAAGGTGTGTGTCTGTATTCAAACAACCTATGCATATCAATGTATATACAGACATGGGAATAGATATATATATATATATATATATATATACATATATACATATATATAAAAATATGTGTGTGTATATATATATATATATATATATATATATATATGTGTGTGTGTGTGTAGATATATATATATATATATATATATATATA
>NC_069000.1:647595-648886 GCF_001194135.2 Octopus bimaculoides
ATATATATATATATATATATATATATATATATATATATATATATACATGTATGTATTGTACATATGCATATGTATGTGGATATATGTGTGTATGTGTATGTATACGTGTGTACATATATATGTATATATGCATGTAAATATGCATATATACATGTCACTATATTAAGGAACACAAGCATGTATGTGTATATATAAGTAAGAATATATGGGTGTATATGTATACTTGTATATATGTATGTGTATACAGATGTATGTATATATATAAGTATACACATGCATACATATATATATATATATTTACATACATATATATATACTTACATACATATATATACATATATATATGTATATATATATATATGTATATATATATATATATATATATATATATATATATATATATATATATATATATATATATATATATATATATATATATATATATATATATATATATATATGTGTGTGTGTGTGTATAATCTATCCATAGATACACCTAAATATATTTCAATGCACATAGCCACCACACACAAATACATACACATCATTATCCTTAAACAATTACATGTGAATATATGTTCACATATATGCACAGACACCCACACACAAACCCCCTACACATATACACACTATATATATATATATATATATATATATATATAAACACACACATATATACATATATTACATATATATAGTGTTTATGTGCATAAAATGTATCTATGTTATCTCTCTCTCTCTCTCATATATATATATATATATATATATATATATATATATATATATATATATATATATATATATATATATATATATATATATATATATATATATATATATATATATATATTTATATATGTGTGTTTGTGTATATATATGTATAATTGCATTAACGCATATGTGCATATATGTATATGTGAGTGTGTGTGTGTTGTGCGTGTGTAAGATTAAGTGTTGTTTATGTATGCCAAACAGTTCTCAGCCATCTGTGTGGAAAGAGAGACAAACGAAAAGAGAGATGGAGGAAAGAATGAAAATGTTTACGTGTACTTGTCTCAGTATGTGTGTGTTTGTGTGTGTGTGGTTTATGCTTGTATGGATGTGCATGTACGTAAGCATGAATGAATGCGTACATGTCTATGTACCTATGTATACTTTTCCCTCGCTACATGTCATTCTCTCTCTCTCTCTCTCTCTCCTTTCCTGCATACATATAATTCATGTGCATGAGTGTTGTCTCTTACAATTAGAAAATAATGCATACATACATATATACATACATATATATATA
>NC_069000.1:649058-650300 GCF_001194135.2 Octopus bimaculoides
CACACATATGTATATGCATATATGTGTATGTACGTATATATATATATATATATATATATACATGTAATTATATATATATATATGTGTGTGTATGGATGGATGGATGGATATATGTATATACTTTCAGATATATCACATTTATGCATACACGTCTATACATATGCAATTATATATGCATACATGCAAATATAGATGTGTGCATATATACATATCTATGTAAATATATATAGATGCTTGCATCTATATATATATATATATATATATATATACATAAATATATAATTATGCATGTGTTTGTGTGTGTGTGCGTGTGTGTTATGAATAGGTGTATATTTATATATGCATGTATATGCAAGTGAATGTATATGAGTGTAAGCTTATACACATATATATGTATGTATGTATGTAGTATGTGGAAGCTTAGACATACATACATACATACATACATACATACACACACACACACATCCATACATGTATATATTAATGAACCAGTGTATGTATAAGCATAACTCTGTATGTAATTATTTTCAGTGCATATTTTTCAGAGATTATGTGTGTGTCAATATGTTGATGAGTGTGTTTTGTCTTGTCATGTATGTGGGTTTGTGTATGTGTCATATTAAGCACATGTGTGTGTGTGTGTTGTTCTTGTTTGAATTTATAAGTGTGTAATGTGTGTGCATGTGCATACTGCTGGCGAATGACTATGTGCATGTGTGTGTGTGTGCATTTAAGTGGTAGGGAATATGCGCGTGCATGTGCCTGCTTGGTTTAGCTGTCTCACACACCACCACCACCACCACCACCACCACCACCACCACCACTAATACTCTCTTACAGCCACTACAACAACTGTATCGCCACCAAAACCATTAGATCAGTATGTTCACCACCTCCACCACTACATAAGTAACATCAACACCAATAACCGCTCTACTACCACCGCAACACTAGCATCAACACTACCATCATCACAACTACTACTTCTAAATACTATTGCCTATACTAACACCAACACTACACCAGTAACACTACCACCAACGCTATAATAGTAACACCACCACTGCAACCACCCCAGAACAAACACCATAACTAGCACTACCACCACCACCACCACCACCACTGCCACCCAAAGGACCACTGCAACCACTAAATAGCCAGGTCATTCATTCTTCCCACCATCCCACCAACATAAACTACCCCCTTTTCCAACACCATCCCTCATTCTCTCTCTCCCTC
>NC_069000.1:656541-660344 GCF_001194135.2 Octopus bimaculoides
AATAACTTAAATTATTTCAGCCAACCGCTGTATATATATATATATATATATATATATATATATATATATGGTGTGTAAGAAGTAAGATGGAGGGGCACCTCAGCTAGATTCCTCACAGGTAAGAGACAGAGATTCAAATTCTGGGTGGGCAGGAGTAGGTGGTGAAGGCATATTGTTAGCGGAAAAGTGGGTAGATAAGGTAATTGAGGTAGTCAGAGTTTGTGATAAGGTAATTAAGATGAGACTTACCACAGGTAAATTAACATAGATAAATTATCACAGATAAATTAACAGTTACACTTATCTCTGCTTATGCTCCCCAGTCTGGGCTAACTGATGAGCAGAGGGACCAGTTCTATGAGGTCCTTTTGCAGACCACCTCAATGACAAATGACAAAGACTTTGTTGTGGCTGGTGCCTTCAATGGACCTGTTGGACAGCACCCCCATAGATTCTAGGGGATGCTTGGAGGCTATGACCTTGGACCTAGTAATGAGGAGGGAACAATACTGTTTGAGTTTTGTGATGCAAATGATCTGGAACAGTAGCTTCAGAAAACCAGCCAGTTACCCAATCACTTATCAGTCTGGTGGGCACATAAGTCAGATTGGTCACCTCTTCACCAGGCAACGTGATAGATGGAGAGTTAAAAACGCAAAGTGTTCCCCAGGTGAAGAGTGTACAACCCAACATAGGTTACTAGTTAGTGACTTCAGAATTAGAGCTAGAAAAACTCAGAGAAATAAACCAATCTGGAAAAGAAGACTATGGCAGCTCAAAGACCCAGCAAACAAACAAAAATTTATTGATTTACTAATGGAAGCTTCTGACGAAAGAGAGGAAGAGTTGGGGACATATAGCTTAGAGGACAATTGGAAGTTCCTGCGGGACAATCTACTGAGGGCCACAGATGAAATGTGTGGTTGGTGCAGAGTTCCAGCTAGACCAAGGGTGACATGGTGGTGGAAACAAGGAGGTAGACAGTGCTACAAAAGCAAAAAGACAGGCCTGGAAAGACTGGGGAAATGGTGGAAACAGAGAATTATATTGGGTAACCAAAGCGGTGGCTAGGCATTAGGTTTACATAGCAAAAGGAATAGCAGAATGGAAGAGATTTGCAAATGTTCTACAGTGTGAGGCATGCACAGCTCCTCATGCACAGGTTGCATCTCAAACCAAGTCTTGTAAATGGGATCTAGTTGAGAGAAACTGAGTAGGAATGCATCAGATAAACTGTGACTGTCTCTGTCGTTGGGTGGCAGCCTTCATCCATCACCCAGGCATTTTTAGATGTCTTTTACAAAGTCCACCCTGAATGTAAACATAAAAACCCAGAATTCCAGTGTCAACATAACTACAACCCATCACTTACGTTTCCCTCTTCTTTTTCTTTCTCTGGTGACCCCATCCCACTCTCCTGAACTTACAGGCCTTGCAAAAAAAAAAAAGAAAGAAAATGGTAATGAATGCTACCCTTCCTTCACTAAGCCAATGAAAAAATGTCTGTTAGGAACAGCAGCCAACTTGTCCTCAAATCATACACTACCATGTTGGAAAAAAAAGTCAAATAGATTAATGTAATCCCAAAGAGTGCAAGATAGATTATATCTAAATAAAATTTTAAAATGTGTGGTCACAGTTAGAATAGCATTGATCAAAGACCTGTTCAATCAGCTCTGACCTGGGGTTAAACAACAACACCATTAATCCTTTCTACTGGAAGCACAAGGCCTCAAATTTGGGGGAAAGGATTAAATTGATTACATCGACCCCAGTGTTTCACTGGTACTTAATTTATCGATCCCAAAAAGATGAAAGGCAAAGTTGACCTCAGCAGAATTCGAACTCAGAACGTAGTGACAGGAGAAATACTGCTGAGCATTCCGTCCAGCATGCTAACCACTCTGCCAGCTCACTGCCTTCCAATAACACCATTAAAAATATTTATTTCTTTATTGCCCACAGAAGGCTAAACATAGAGGGCACAAACAAGGACAGACAAAGGGTTTCAGTCGATTACATTGATCCCAGTGTGTAACTGGTACTTATTTAATCAACCCCAAAAGGATGAAAAGCAAAGTCGTCTTTGGCAGAGTTTGAACTCAGAAGGTAATGCTAGACGAAATACCGCTAAGCATTTCACCCGGCGTGCTACCGATTCTGCCAGTTCGCCGTCCTACACCATTAAAAATATTAAAAACAAAAAATCCCTCAGAATGGATATAACCAAAACACAGCTAGAAATTTTTCTTAGCCTCAAGCAAAGAAAATGTCCAAAGCCAGGCACAAATATCACAAAATCTGTTCATGAAAACAATATCAGTTCAGCCAAGTCTAATTGTATATCCAATAAAAATGATTAAGATGAATGGAGAAGAAACATGTCAGTAAGTTATAGTGGTGGATAGCTCGAACTGGCAACTTCCATGTCAATGGATCAAATACACATGGTGGCAGGGGAACAAAAATAAAAAGTAGGACATAACTCAGACCCCAGCTTTCTTTTTACTTTTTGTTTTCACTGTTTTCACAGAGAAGCGGTATGTAGACAGGAGAATAAATATCCTTGTGAAGAATTCTCATTGCGATTGCAGACAAAGCTTAATGAATTGTGTTGCTGCTAGAGACCAGTGATCTGCCCAGTGAGACCAGCCAGCAAGCAAGGCAGCACAACGCGCTCTCACCACTGGCTCCACTCAATAATCCATAGTCCAGCAGGGATTAAGAAAGAAAAAAAAAAGGATTAAAGAAGGAAGTAGTCTGAAGGAAGAAGAGGGCATGAAAGTGAAGTAGTTTCAATTATCTATACACACACACACACACTCACATACATACACACACACACATACACACTCACACGCACACACACACACAACATACTCTTTACTCTCTTTTACTGTATGGTCAGTTATTTTACTGCGGCCATGCTGGAGCACCGCCTTTAGTCAAGCAAATTGACCCTAGGACTTATTCTTTGTAAGCCTAGTACTTATTCTATCGGCCTCTTTCACTGAACTGCTAAGTTACAGGGACCTAAACACACCAACATAGGTTGTCAAACGATGTTGGGGGGACAAACACAGACACACAAACATATACATACATACATATACATATATATACACATATATGACAGGCTTCTTTCAGTTTCCATCTACCAAATCCACTCACAAGGCTTTGGTTGGCCCGAGGCCATAGTAGAAGACACTTGCCCAAGGTGCCACGCAGTGGGACTGAACCCGGAACCATGTGGTTGGTAAGCAAGCTACTTACCACACACCCACTCCTGTGCCTACGTATATATTCTTGAATTCTTTTACTTGTTTTAGTCATGCTGGAGTACTGAAGGGTTTTAATTGAACAAATCGACTGCAGGACTTATTTATTTAAGCCTAGTACTTATTCTATCTGTCTCTTTTGCTGAACTGCTAAGTTGCGGAGATATAAACACACCAACCCCAGTTGTCAAGCTGACTCAAGGACACATATACACATAGATCATCATCATCATCATCATCATCATCGTTTAACATCCACTTTCCATGCTAGCATGGGTTGGACTATTTGATGGAGGACTGGCAAACCAGAAGGCTACATCAGGCTCCAATCTGATCTGGATGCCCTTCCTAACGCCAACCACTCCGAGAGTGTAGTGGGTGCTTTTACATGCCACTGGCATGAAGGCCAGTCAGGCGGTACTGGAAAAGCACCGTCCGAGCGTGATCATTGCCAGAGCAGCTGTCTGGCTTCCATGCCGGTGGCACATATATAGCACCAGCGTGATCGTTACCTACATTGCCTTC
>NC_069000.1:660354-662951 GCF_001194135.2 Octopus bimaculoides
GTCTGGCTTCCATGCCGGTGGCACATATATAGCACCAGCGTGATCGTTACCTACATTGCCTTCCTGGCACGTGAAGGGACATTTGAGCGAGATCGTTGCCAATGCTGATGGACTGGCTCTTGTGCAGGTGGCACGTAAAATACACCATTTTGAGCATGGCCGTTGCCAGTACCGCCTGACTGGCCCTCGTGCCGGTGGCATGTAAAAGCACCCACTACACCCTCGGAGTGGTTGGCGTTAGGAAGGGCATCCAGCTGTAGAAACTCTGCCAAATCAGATTGGAACCTGGTGTAGCCATCTGGCTCACCAGTCCTCAGTCAAATCGTCCAACCCATGCCAGCATGGAAAGCGGACGTTAAATGACGATGATGACGATGATGATTTATGTATACGCATTGACACACACTTTGGGTTTCTTTCAGATTCCATCTTCCACTTATGAAATCCACTAACAAGGCTTTGGTTGGCCCACAGCTCTAGTAGAACACCCATTTCTATGGTGCAAGGCAATCGGATTGAGCTCAAAACGCAATGTAACCATCTCTCCATCAATCTTCTACCTGCCACACTCAGGTATTGTAAACAATATCTATCTTCCTACACTTTACCTTGTATCCTTATTACTGTTCTTTTTCACCTCCTCCTCCTCCTCCTCCCTATTGACCCACTCCTACTTCCTTCTCTTCCTCCTCCCCACCAACTGACATTCACAGCATCCACCTCAACCCCCATCCCTAATCCCCTGTCAAACACTTTCCACATTCTTGAAACTTACCTACCAACCCATCCTTTCTCCCTCTCGCTCTCTCTCTTTCTCTCCCCAGATGAGGAAGCCAGGAATCCACCCCTTCAGTAAGACACCAGCTCCTCTTCCTCCATCACAACTTCTAATACTGAACCCGATTCAGCTGAGGGTCTTTCTTTCATGCTGGTGCCACAAAAAGAGTGCCCAGCACATATTGCCCAGTGTGAAAAGCATCCAGTCGTAGAAGTCATGCCAAAGCAGCCAATGGAGTTTGACACAGCCCTTTGGCTGGTCAGTTCCCATCAGTTCCCATCAAACTGTCCAATCCATGGCAACATAAAGGATGCAACTTTAACTAATGATGATGAGGCTATCATTAGTGGAACCAGTAATTTCCAGGGAATTTCTTCATCCTGTTTCAATCCTTTCTTGCAGTCCCATTATTTCATTTATGAAAGTAACAGCCATCTTGGGAATGGAATGAACATCACGAAAGCATTTGTTGCATCTCCAAATCATTTTTCTTTCTGTATTAGGCCTACCTGGATTACTTGAGCAAAAAACCACTTGCTTGTGGCAGAGGGACAGCCTAGATAACAATCTGTTAGAAGACAAATACTTTTGAAGCATGTTCTGGTACATACAGGTATGTGCATATACACATCCATAAATAGATATACACATATAAAAAATACATACATACATAAACACATTGAGTAAATATATGTGTGTGTGTGTGTGTGTGCATATGTATATATATGTATATATATATATATATATATATATATATATATATATATATATATATATATATATATATACGCATACACACACATGCATATGTGTGTATCCCATTCTACATACAGATGGTTGGCAAGACAGCTAAATAAACACATAGCGAGGGGGAGAAAGAGAAGGGGAGGGGAAGGAGGTGTAAAAAGAGGGTTGGTAAACAGACAGTTCTATAGACAGATATACAGAAAGAGAGAGAGAGAGAGAGAGAAAGAAGGAGGGAACTGACAGAGAGGAGGGGAAGGACAGTAAATTTTTGAAATTAGGAAAATAGATAGATTGCTGTTGAATGCACACACACATCCTTTTCAGTATGGGTGCTAAAAGGTTTGAGATTTTGGTGGTGATGGTGGTGGGTATAGTTGGTTATGTTGACCCCAGTGTTCAACTGCTACTCATTTGATCGACCCCAAAAGGATGAAAGGCAAAATCGATCTCAGCGGAATTTGAACTCAAATCATAAAGACAGAAGAAATGTCACAAAGCATTTTGTCCGGTATCCAAATGATTCTGTCAGCCTCAGCGTCTCACATGCACGCACATATCGACAGGAGGAGATCAGAGTAATAACTCTGATCTCTTCTTGAGATTTTACAATGAGCAAGTTTGCTTGTTGCAAATCAGTGACCGATGGTCCCATTGTTTACAATATATTACTGGTTAGAGCAGACCCTGGCTATCGCTCTGGTGACCGGGTACTTGTGACTGAGGATGAACCAACTAGCTCGAAACTGAGTCAGTTTCGAGATCCTGTTGTCTGCTAGAGAATGGTAGGGGTTTGGTGCCTCTGCTAGCAATATTTAATGTATATAAAGGGTGCAGCATCCCACCAATAACCAGCTGGTGGAAGATCTGCCTAGGGTTAAACTGATAGTAACATGGAACAACCACTTTGATGTGGTGATTGTCTTTACTTGTGTATATATATATATATATAAATATATATATATATATATCAGTGAGTGGACAAACAAAAGAAAGGGCACTCAGCACAACATTTATTGGGAGTTACATGTATAGATCAAAACAGTTTGATTTGGATGATATATATATATATATA
>NC_069000.1:663756-664723 GCF_001194135.2 Octopus bimaculoides
GTAACGTAGAGGTTCGGTAAAAGGGACTGATAGAATAAATACTAGGTTTACAAAGAATAAGTCCTGGGGTAGATTTGTTCGACTAAAGGCGGTACCCCAGCATGGCCGCAGTCAAATGACTGAAACAAGTAAAAAGATAAAAGAATATACACACCCGCACCCACACCCACACCCAGAGGGAGAGAAATCAAAGAAAGTCAAAAGAAAAGAGACAAATAAATTTCGGAAACAAAAAAAAACCCCAAGACAGGAAAGACAAATATGATTTGCTGTAGATTGAAAGGTGTGTATGTGTACACATATACATGCGTGTGTATGTTCACATACACACACCACACACGTGTGTGTGTGTATATATAAAGAGAAGGAGAGAGAGAGATGCCTAAAGAGAAATAGATGTATGTGTGGAGGAAAAGGAAAGAGATAGAGAGATAAATGTGTAAAGAGAGATGGGCGTTGTATGTGTGACTGTCATCCGACCACCTGCCAACGACGCCAATAAACGTGAGACAACGTTCGTTTAAGGAGAAACCTTCATGAACAACACGGCTATTTTCTTTTTTCTTTTTTCTTTTCTCTTTTTGTCCCCTTCCTCCTTCGCTTCATCTTTCTGCCCCCTGCTCCTCTTCTTTCCTTCCCTTCTTCCATATCCTTCCTCTATATTTTTTCTCCCTTTCTCCTCCCTGCTTTCAGGGACGCTATTGTCTCCTCTTACTGCTACCTACTCCAGTTTCCCCTCTCTCTGTTCTTTACTCACCTCTTTCTTCTCCTCAGAATTTCCTTTCTTTCTTTTATCTGCACGTCTGCCTGCCTCCCCACCGCCATTTTATCCTACTTGCCACAACAGTAAATAAGCTTTTAAAATTAAATTGCCTCTGCATGACAAACTTCTGGCATACGCCTTCACTCTCTCTCTGTAGCTCTCTCTCTCTCTCTCTCTCTCTCTCTCTCTCTCTCTCTCTCTCTC
>NC_069000.1:665506-668275 GCF_001194135.2 Octopus bimaculoides
TGTGTGTGTGTGTGTGTGTATACATACATACATAACTCTCACTCTCTCTTTCTAGGAAACTGTTTCTGCCCTCATTCTTGTTAACTCTCACTCTCTTTCTCTCCCACTCTTTCTCTTCCTCTCTCTCTGGCTGGGTAACCATGGACCTCCTCTACAGCAAGACACCTGTTTCTGCCTCTCAAGCCATTGAAAAATCTGCCTCGACAAAGCCTGTCTGACCCATGCAATCATGGAGAAGTGGACGTTAAATGATGAAGTAAAGCAGCAAAGTATTTAGAATGTGAAACATGAAATGAAAGAAAGTCTGATTGGTGTGACAGGGTCAGATGATATCAGTTGAGGACGTAGCTACTATATTGGATGTGATGTGTGACCAATCTGTTGAACAGTTTTGTGCAACAACAATTTATAGAAGTTATGAAATAGTGATGTAAACATAGAGCAGAGAATGAAATATTGAAAGTTTATTTACCTGGTGGGCTAATTGTTCAACCTTGGATTATAGACGAAATGACATTGTGTATTGAAAGGGAGAAAACAATGAAAATGTAAATACACAAAAGGAAAGGAATATCATAAGCAGACCTGAAACATAAGCTTCATAATTATTGGTAGGACTTTAATAACTGAAGGGGTTTTATGAAAACAAACAGGAAAATAGAGAAATTGACTGAAAAAGAAAAAAAAAAAATTCAAGAATAATTTTTAAATGGTGAAAGAAGACAAGCATACACCTCTAGGCCATACTCCCATGATTTGTGAAATATTTCTTAAAAGAATCCTTTTGGTTACACCTTTTTCAAGGTTCTTACAGATAAAAGGGTAGAGGTATGACCCTGTATTTAGGTTTCCTAAAAGGTTCATACTTAGAGATCGAGTAAGACATGTAGGAAATTAATTCTTGTTGGGTTAGCTTCAAAAGGGATTTTCAAGCTGAAAGACCTGAATGTCTGGATAAGATCTTTTCATAGCCTGATTAATGTATGTACGTTTATTGGCCTAGGACAGCCAAAACATCATTTCTGCACGAACCAAAGCTGAACAAATAACCATTCAAGATGAAAGCTGTCTGTATTATATCAAATGATCAAATGATCTCATGCCTAAGGATCTGCCTGGGTTTGGATCTTTGAACCAGCACAGAGTAAAAGAGGATGGTCTTTCTAGCATGGAACATCACTTCTGTGCCACTATTACTAATCATATTGTATGATCTGGCAAGATTTAGTGTCTTAGTAATTCTTTAGACATCAATGGTTCAAAATCCATCTTGTTAAATTGGATGAACTTTGCATTGTTTTTATTTCTTACTTTCTTGAAAGCAGGCAATGATCTCACAAGTATTATTCCATTGCATGAGATTGGTAGCTATTCTTTTGTCAAAGTATATTCTTAGAAATGAAACTGAAATTAGATTTTTGCTGGGTTTATTAACCAATGCTTTGGATTGGATGCAAAATTACTTTCATGATCCTTAATCATGACAAAGACATTGCACTTAGCTAGTGTCTCCGCCTAATCATCAATACTTAATTTCATTCCTTTGTTTATAAGTTCCCAATGCTATGGTAACCTTAGGAACTTATCATAACATTACATTTAGTGTAATTCTGTCATTTAGGAATTACACATAAAATCTGTCATCCCCACTGTTGAAGTTCTCTGTTTTGTCTGAAAATGATTGGACTTTTTGAACTCCAATCTTTGAATGATTAAAGGATTGATGAAGTTTGAGGCTTCCTTCTAAACTTGAATTTTTCTAGATTCTCCATTTTTGACTGCTGTCCAGAGCAATACAAACATGCTTTTTATCTCATTTGCCTAACAAGATCTACTGTCTTCTCAGGTAATTTTCTAGGGTCAGGGTCTCACTCATTCGGTGATGTGGAGTAGTCGAGGTTGTACAAATCCATGGCTAGTGTATTGTTTATTTATTTATTTTTTTGCTGGAAAGAGTGTTCAAACCACACAGACTGTACCTATATATATATTACAAGCCTTGGAGAGGTCTCTTGGTATCTTATACAATATAGAAGGTGCAATTGGAGTGTGTCAATTGATTAAAGAAGTTATAAACCCCAAAACGCAGAGCAGTCAATATACAGGATATACAGTTAAGTTATATATTAACAATATAATCACCTACATGACATTTACTACGAGTTTCTACTCAATGTGGGGTGGCCTTTAGGATTGTCTGTTAAAAGTTGTGAATCTGAATAACTTTTGACATGGAAAGCTTCTGAGTTTTATAGAGAAAAATTAACCACTCCAGAGTCTCAGTTGAACTATGGTCAAAGGGAATGCACTCAGCTGGATTTACAAAAAAGGGTGGTGGTTTCCCTTGGTTCTGAAAACCCTTAGTGTGTATATGGCTGTCTATAAAAGTATGAATGACAGAAGGATTGAAAGTCAAGAGAAAGGAAGAAAGTTAGAAGGAGAAAAACAGTATCCATTCTAGCTTCCTTGGAAGATCCTATGGTAGGTGTGATAATTAAAAAAAAATATATAAATATATATATATATATATATATATATCATCATCATCATCATCATCGTTTAACGTCCGCTTTCCATGCTAGCATGGGTTGGACGATTTGACTGAGGACTGGTGAAACCGGATGGCAACACCAGGCTCCAGTCTGATTTGGCAGAGTTTCTACAGCTGGATGCCCTTCCTAACGCCAACCACTCAGAGAGTGTAGTGGGTGCTTTTACGTGTCACCCGCACGAAAACGGCCACGCTCGAAATGGTGTCTTTTATGTGCC
>NC_069000.1:672424-673091 GCF_001194135.2 Octopus bimaculoides
TGGGAGGGCGGGTTACCGCCAGCGAGTAGATAGGGCTCTTAATTGTAGATTTTAAATATTTGAGAGACAACAATGCATAAATCGTAATTTTTAAAAGATCAATGAATTCTGGGTGATTAGAATATAACGTAGCATGAATTTAGGAAATATGAGAAGTTTAGTTCACTGGTGACCTAAACAAATAGGTACACTGAGTAAATGCTATAATTGGTCATCCGCTAGGTTCCAAGTTCACAGATATTCGCTAACCTCTTCAACATGAACATATCATTCAAAATACTGCCTGGATTTACCTCGGATTAAACCTAAAGGCCTATACCTTCATGGAAGTATGGACCAACCTCCATACTCTCTGGAAAAAGATGAATTGTGACCTTTTATTATCCTGTCTGTATTCTTGTATCTGCTTTTACTCTTTATTCTTCTATTTTATTCTTTATAAACTGTGAATTTCCCTGTCTGGAACTTTCATACATACTCACCTTGTCTCTGATGACGGAATACCCAGTGTACGGAGATGCTAACCTATCACTTGGGATATCCCAGAAACAGCTGTAAGACTTCAAATTGACCTTACCTTGATTAAATTACTATAAATAACTTGAGATACTTGTCCTGCTTTGGTTTTTGATGTTCTTTTCCTCTAATATATTATATATATATATAT
>NC_069000.1:673110-677290 GCF_001194135.2 Octopus bimaculoides
AGGAAGGGCATGCAGCTGTAGAAACTCTGCCAAATCAGATTGGAGCCTGGTGTAGCCACCTGGTCCACCAGTCCTCAGTCAAATCGTCCAACCCATGCTAGCATGGAAAGCGGACGTTAAACGATGATGATGATGATGATGATATATATATCAACAATATTTGTATAAGACTCCTCCTGTTTATGTGCAGATTTGCAATTGTGCACCTCCAATTGGTTAGGCCTGTAGATGTTGCCATTCTTCTATCACCATAAGTAAATGGAAAGACAAATGAGGTTACCATAAAGAGATACCTGTGTGTCATTGGATTATAGTGATAAACGTTTGTAAGACACAAGTACAACTGTGTGGGTCTCTGTAATTAATACCTAACGGCAAGTCAAAGTGAGATGTTGAAGCTGTTGACATAAAAGTATATTTTGCATCAGAATGTTCATCTCCCAGAAGGATGTTGTGACAGCAGCTAGGGGTTCCTCACTCCCATTGGTTTATGCTAATTAACCCATAGCTGGGACCGTCACAGGTGCTACTACTCTGGGTCAGAGTAGATCTGGGAACAACAGTGGCTAAGAAGTGGGGGCACACTCCTCAAAACCCTGGAACGCCTGAACCGGAGTCCCTCCACTGGACGCAGCTTAAAGTCATGTCCAGGACATTTCATAGGTGCTGGAGGACCTGGGCTGTCAATAATGACAAAGCTATCCAATGAAAATTGATGAAAAGAGGAAGAGGAAGTAAATAAAAATGTCAAGGTAACAGGAAGACCCAGGAAATTATATTTATCACTCCCAAAATACTCTATAGGTATAATTCACTGTAGAAGTTCATGAAGAATAACATTCCTTGTATAGAAATGAGAAGGAACTGGTACACCTTGGCCTTCTGAATTTTCAGTCTGTAATTTCAAAAGGTTTCTAACCCCAACCTTAACCCAGATCAAGTAATTTCACAGCATAGACTAGAGATACTGCAATAAACTGTATGCTATAAAGTAGCATCGAAATTTCTTATTACTGTTGCAAGGCAGGGCAAATAATCTGTATTTCATCATCATCATCATCATCATCGTTTTAATATCCGTTTTCCATGCTGGCATGGGTTGGACAGTTTGACTGAGGACTGGCAAGCCAGGAGGCTGCACCAGGCTCCAGTTTGATCTGGCAAGGTTTCTGCAGATGGATGCCCTTCCTAATGCCAACCACTCCAAGAGTGTATAAAACATTATGAGACAATGAAGATAGCAGAATCAATTTCCAACAACAACAACAACAAAAATAAATAGAACAACTGCAACAAATAAGTGGGGACCTAATTTGGAAACTTAGAAAGATTTTTCTTGGTTTTGGGGGGGAAAAAAATTAAATCAAACTTAAATGATATTGTTCTATAGCATGGCAGCAACTTACCTCAAAAGAACTGTTCAAGCTACAAGAATGATGAAGAAATCTCTTATGAAGGTTGCAATGCATGGCAAGTCATTAAAATTTATGAATATTAAAACGAGTAAAGATTGTTTGCCAACATAACATGGCAGTCCTGGTTTAGGACAAATGTTGCTGTAATTTAGCCCCAGGAGACATTGTCTCCAGCTGACTACACAACACGATCTGTGTCCTTATATTTTCGAACAAGGGAATCTAGCACCCCAACTCAGGTCAAAACAATATCAGTGTATCACAATTTCTGGGTTATTTCCCTTCGTCATGTTCGGCTAGAGGTGGCACTGTCAAATTCCCATTCAAAATATATAGTTTTCAAAGTGACAATTAGTCACTGATCTATAAATTAGAAAATTACTATTCCTGGGG
The DNA here is from genome assembly GCF_001194135.2 of Octopus bimaculoides. NCBI lineage: Eukaryota > Metazoa > Mollusca > Cephalopoda > Octopoda > Octopodidae > Octopus > Octopus bimaculoides. The sequence goes on from NC_069000.1 coordinate 674,919, forward strand.
CTAAATTACAGCAACATTCGTCCTAAACCAGGACTGCCATATTATATTGGCAAACAATTTGAACTCCAAAGTACTGTTGTTGAATACCTCTTGTTGTGAGTAATTAAAACATTAGTTAAGCATTAAGAAAGCAGAATGAATTTTCAAATACAAAAGACAAACAGAACAACTAAATGAAGATGGTGTTGCAGTAAGAAAACAGAAATGCCGTTGGTTAATACAGAAAACTTCAAACTGTTTCATTAAGAATTATGAGACAAATACAAAAAAAATAAACAAAACGATTCCAGCTTGCATTGGACGATTTAGAAAGAAGATCTTATAAAACAGAACAAATTCAACTGCTTCAAATGCTAAAGGGTTACTCACAAAAAAAGGTATACATACAAAAACATGTACCATATTATATATGTATAATATATATAAGTGTTTACAAAAAATACTTGATGCAATCACAATACTTAACGAAAGCTTTTGTTATTAAAGTTTTTAACTACTTAAAAGAAGTCATTAAATATTTCTTAAAACAGTTGATAACTTGAAAAACTTACTTCATATATATATGTGTAATTTTGTTTTTTAAATAGTTAAATACACACACAGAGAGGCATGGATGTGTGGTTATACCACAACACCTGCATGGTTTCATGTTTGATCTCCGCTATTGAGTACCTTGGACGAGTGACATATGCTATGGCCTAAGGCTGACTGCTACAGTGGAGGTGACATCGGACATAGGCTGCACAGCAGCTTATCATGTGTGTGTGTTTGCTTCCATGTGCCTTTGTATTGACAATGGATTAACCATTAAGCAAAATAAGCACATGCTAAGGGCATCAAGGGAAGGAGGGGGCACCACAGAAATGGTAAATGATTTACGGCACAAAAGAAATCACTTTAAACTTGCTAAAATAATATTCGGGATGCCTTTATTTCTACTAAGTATAGATGCAGATGTGTTACCTAAGATTAATTTTGAGGATCTGATCAAAGACTTTGCAGTTCAAAAAAGTAGGAGGGAACTTCTCAAATCCGGCCCTGCTGACAGCAGCGAGGTTGTTTGTGTCTCCCTTAAATAAAAACGCTGAAGAGGTTAAATAGAATATCTTCCTTGCACAGAAATATGTGTTGATGTTAGGAGGTGCGTCTGGCTGTAGATTACTTCAGAAATTACGATAGAATAAGCGGACATAAAAGAGTGAGAAAAAAAATCAGAGGTAAACGTAAACATGTTTTATTAAGTATTTCGACGCAAATTGCTTGTAGTTGGTAATAACTGATGTCATATTGGAGGAAAATTTTGCGAAGTCCCCAGAAGTAGCCTCCCTTGATCTCATTAGAGCTTACACTGTTATGAGCGAACCTAAAGAAGTATTATGGATAGAAGGTGATTGTGAAGAACTCATGTAAAGGAAGATTAGCGAGCTAATAGTTTAAAGCTGGCCAATAGAATGCCTTGCTTACAGCAGCAGGATGACAGCTCAATTTTCTTGTTAAGGGATACAACTGGCATTGACTGAAGCATCTCTAATCTCAAATCATATCAACACATCTTCAAAATAAAACAACACTCCATTGTAATGGAGTGTGTTCAATGCAATCTATGCACTGGTTGGTAAATAAATGAAGGACAATGGCAGGACAGCTCTTCTGGTATTGGTACCACAGTAAAATGATTGAAATGCTGAAAGTAGCAGCCATCAGGAAGGATGTACAACGCTGTAGAAACTTGCATGGACCCCCAAACCATCTGGAAGGGCAGTATCTCCAATTAAAACTAATTCAAACTGTGACAGCCCACTCAACTCATGCCAACATTGGAAAAGTGGACGTCAAATGATGACGATGATGATAATGATAATGCACACGTCCATGTATCCATCCACACACACACACACACACACACACGCATTTGCATGTACAAATAAGAGGGGAAAAAATGAGAAACTGAGGCTTTTTTCTCCAATTTCTATTACATTTATCAAGATGACTTCTAAAATATCTTAAACTGCAAGCATCTGCCATTGACTGTTGGTCAGCTGTTGTTGTATGTGGAAACTCTGCAAGGATTAGTGTTGGAATGTTTGTCAATGTCATCAAAGCCCCATTAGGCACAACTACACTAAAAGTTTGCATACATACATATACACATGCATGGATGTGTGCGTTTGTGTGTGTGTGTGTGTGTGTGTGTGTGCGTGCGTGTGAGAGAGAGAGAAAAAGAGAGAAATGCAACAAAAACTACCTTTAAGAAGTCTGTACAAAGACATTGTACTAAGACATTTATCTCCTTTCTTTATCATTCTGCAAGTAATTTGAAGTGTTTTCCCACAATCCCAAAATTTTTGCACAAAAACAGTGATAGAAACCAG
>NC_069000.1:677390-682201 GCF_001194135.2 Octopus bimaculoides
AAACAATTTCATTCTATTTCTTCACAGATACAGTTATCATCATATCATCATAAATATCATCTCAGTTTGTATTTTTGTATTTATGTTACACATACACACACACATACACATTATTCAAGTGTTCAAATGGGAGAAAAAACATGCAAAACTACAGTGAAGTCTATGAATCCATTTGAAAATGTTGCTTGTCATTGCTTGATATTTACCATCTGAAATGTATGGAGAGGGTGCCATAGCTGAAAGAACCACTCATGATTGGTATGCCAAGTTCAGAAATGGAAATTTTGACCTCAAAGACGCACCTTGTTCTGGCCGTCCAGTAGATTTCTTTGAAGAGCGATTAAACCAACTTTTGCACGAAAATTCTTGTCAAAAGACAAGGGAACTGGCAGAGAAAACAGAATGCTCCCACAGTGCTATAGAGAAGCATGTTCACTCGATGGGAAAGGTTCAGAAGTATGGAACATAGGTTCTGCATGCTTTAAGTGACAACAACAAAAATCAACGAGCCACAATCTCCGCTAGTTTGCTTGCTTGTCACCACTCAACTCATGGACACAGGCAATGATTTCTTTACTGAATCGTTACTGGCGATGAAAAATGGTGTTTGTACATCAATATGAAGCAGTGTAAGGAATGGCTTAGCCCCGGTAAACAAGCGACACTGCGTGTGAAACAAGATCATCCGCATAAAACGAAGTTGTGCGTATGGTGAGACTGGGAAGGGATTATCCATTACGAATTGCTTGAACGGAACCAAACGGTCAACGCGGAACTCTATGTTCAACAGCTGGAATGACTCAACACGGCTATTCAAGAGAAAAGACCTAATCGGCAACATGGAGTTCTTCTACTGCATGACAACGCCCACCCTCATATCGCCAATATGACCAAGGAAGCCATTCAAATGCATAGCTGGGAGGTGCTGCCACACCCTCCGTACTCTCCTGATTTGGCTATAACAGATTTCCACCTCTTTCGATCTCTTTTAAATGCTATGTGTGGAGTTTCACTCAATACTGATGCAGAATTGAGAGCTTGGCTGGATCAATTTTTCAAGTCAAAATCTGGTGATTTTTACCAACGAGGTATTGAAAATCTTGTAACAACAAGGGTGAATACATTATTGATTAATTAGTTGTTATTTTCTATTAAACCTTTTAAAAAATTTGAATTTTAAAAAATGGCAGGAACTTAGTTGCCAACCCAATACTTAACTAACTTCTTTTATTTCAATTGTTTTAAGGACTTCTTTGATATCACGAAGACTTTCCAGTCCTGTACTATGAATGCAGCACCTCTTCTATAATTGCATTCATTATTTTCTTTATAGTATAAGTTGTACCTAGTGTAAGCTATGGACACATAAGAGGTGCAGCAATATCAGAGGAAGGTTGACAGGGAAAATAGTTTTTGTGTGTGGAAGATGCACAGGTACAATAACCACCATAAATGTACCAAAAATAGACTCCATCAACTGTCAGGGAGGTAAGTTAGAGGTAGTTGGTAGCTTCCGTTATCTAGATGACTAAGTTAGTAGCAGAAGTGGATGCCCTGAGAGCATAGCTGTGAGAATAAGAACAGGCTGGGCAAAGTTCAGAGAGCTCCTATCTCTGCTGGCAACAAAGGGCCTCAAAGTGAAAGACAGATTATATGATGCCTGTGTGCAAACCGGTATGCTACATGGCAATGAAACATGGGTTGTGACAGCTGAGGACATGTATAGGCTTGAAAGACATGAAGTCAGTATGCTTTGTTGGATGTGCAATGTCAGTGTGCATGTATGACAGAGTGTAAGCATCTTGAGAGAAAAGCTGGGCATAAGAGGCATCAGATGTGGTGTGCAAGAGAGTCAGCTGTGCTGGTATGGTCATGTGATGCATATGGACGAGAACAGCTGTGTAAAGATGTGCCGATCTCTGTGGGAGGAACCTGTAAAAAGCACCTTTCGAGCATTGGGCCTCACAGAGGCAAAGTGGCTGATGCTGTGGCATGTGAAAAGCTCCTTTCGAGTGTTGGGTCTCACAGAGGCAATGACCGAGACATTTGGCATTATGTTGTGCTTGAGAAGAAGACCCATCTTAAAAATAATGTGGTCCCAGTTTTACTGCACAACCCATGCCAGCATGGAAAGGAGATGTTAAACGACGATGACGATGACGAGGAGGAGGAGGAGGAGGGAAAAAAACCCCCAGAGTGATCACTGTTGAAATCTCTTTGATCACATTATCTGCTCAATAAAGATTGACATTTGCTTTTGTTTAACTCAAGTCACCCTATGTTACCTCTATGTTGTTTAACATAGGTAAATCATTCAATTTCTCTTTAATAAATCACACCTCTTTCTCTTCTTATTCTTTGGTAAACATGCTTGTTTCTTCATCTTTTCTTAATCCTTTTTTATCATTCTCATATCATTTCCATGCTTCTATCCTATACCCCTCTCTTTTTCCCTTCTTAATTCTGTCTCCCTTTTCTCTTTCCATCTCTGTCTTTATTGTGCTTTTTCATTCTCTTTTTACCTTTCTCAGTTTTCTTTTTCTCTCTTGATCTTTCTATCTCTTCTTTTGTCTTTTCTTCTATTTTTTCCACTCTTATCCCCTGCCTCTCTTTGCTTTTTCTGTTCCCCTTTTTCACCACATTTCCTTACATTTTCCCCCTTTTTACCTCTTATTTCTTTCCACTTTCTCTCTTACTGTTTTCTCGGATCCCAAAAGCCCCTTATTTATATCTTTTTCTTTACTTCTTTCTGTTCCTCTTTTTCTCTCTCTTCTGCCTTTCTATTCCCTATTCTTCCCCACACCTTTTCAATTCTTGCTCTTTCTCTTTAAACACCAACCCCATTTATTTATTTTTCATTTCACTCTTTCTCTCTCTCCTCATTTTCCAATATTGCACAATCTTCAACCTATTTTTTTTTTGTTCCATTTTTCCACACCCTCTACTCTCTTCTCATTTGTTCACTATTCTTTATCACTATTTCTCTCTCTCTCTCTCTCCTTCCTCCTCCCTCTCCCCCTCTCACCTCTCCATCCTCTCTCTTCTCTTTCAATTATGTCATTTGGGTGCTTTTCCTTACTGTCATTCACCTCATATTCTACAAGCTTATGGCAGGAGACAACTTTCAAGCATTCTGTGAGTCACCGCTTTGGGTAAATATTAGAGAGTTTGTTATTTTTTCTCTCACATTTACTTTAGTTCACCGTAACAAACCTCTAAGTGGTCTGTTTGTATTTTTTTTTTATCTGTATATCTAAATAGCCATTTAGAGGTCAGCTTGTAAATCTCTCTGTCATTTTAGATGTTGGCCTGTGTGTCTCTCTATCTAGTTAACTATCTTTCTAGCTACATGTCTCACTAGCTTACTGTCTATCTGTTTGTTTATCCGTCACCTTGTCTGTCCATCTATGTACTTCTCAAGCCGTAATCTGTCTGTATATTTGTTGAGCTAAAATATTTTATCCAATGTACTTATTTATCTGTATATCTTTCTATGAATTCATTTCTCTGAATATCTTGATTATCATATCTACCAGTCAATATTACATTCCGTTATTTTGATATGATTGTGTGTGTGTGTGTGTGTGTGTGTGTGTGTGCGCGTGTGTGCGTGCGTGCGTGTGTGTGTGTGAGAATTGTTGCTTGTGCCTGAAGGGAAGAAGGTTGATTCTCTTATGTTAAAAGCATTCATTGTTGATGTTATGGTATTCATACTTCAAAATTTCATGCATGATCCCCCACCCACTTTGCCACCACTCCAACCTGAATAAGTTTTTTTCTCTGGACACCAATTATATGCATTATATGAATATTGTGTATAAAAGACACATGCCTCCCTAAACTTATGCTGGATTCCTTCATTGAACAGATACATGTGCATTAAACATATTCATGACACCACATGGTTCACAGAATTCATGACAGCACATGATCCATGGAATACATATACACACAGACTTATGAATCTACCACCTCATAAACTTACAACACCATGGACTGAATTTTGGCATCAAAATATGTGAACCTCCACAATTATGTGCACATACTGTTGTGTAGAGAGTTAGGGAAAATCCCAGTTGATTCTTTCTTACTGGTGAATAAATATTATGATACCAAAAAAAATTTCCAATTTCCAGTGGCAGTGAGACACGGGCTGTGAATACTGAGAATATGCAAAGGCTTGAAAGAAATGAAGCCAGTATTCTCCACTGGATGGGTAATGTCAGTGTGCATAGGCAACAGTGTAAGTGATTTGAGAGATAAACTGGGTATATGAGGCATCAGATGTAGTCTGCAAGAGAGAAGACTGCACTGGAATGGTTGTGAGATGTTTATGGATGAGGACAGTTGCATCAAGAGGTGATGATCTCTAACTGTGGAGCGAACATGTGAAAGGAGTAGAACCAGAAAGACAAAGTGGTGAGAAAGGAACTTCAGACATAGGGCCTCACAGAGGGGCTGACAAGGGACCGAGTCTTCTGGCTATTTGCTGTGCTTGAAGAGACATGACAAGCTAAGTAAAATCATGGTTGTCCATGCATACAGGCATGTCCCCTACAACCCTCTTCAGGTGAGTGATCCTTAGCTTGCAGGCTCATGAGTGCTGGTGCCCCATAAAAGCACCCAGTACATTCTGTAAAACGGTTGGTGTTAGGAAGGGCATCTAGCCAGAGAAACCATGCCAAAACAGACATGGAGCCCGGGCAGTTCTTCAGCTGGCCAACTCCTGTCAAACCATTCAACCCATGCCAGTATTGGAAACAGACATTAGATCATGACAATGATGATGATGAGATATATATATATATATA
>NC_069000.1:682378-700200 GCF_001194135.2 Octopus bimaculoides
TATACATACATGTATAGGGACTTGAAGATAAATTGAGACAATTTTTACAATGCATTAAAATGGTTATAAATACTAAAATAATGGTAGTAGACATTTATTACAACAAGAACATTTATCACTCAATATGGCCACCCTTTTGGACAATTAGTGCATCTACACGAGAACGAAAGTTTTTTGCTGCTGTCACAACCAACCCCCACCTTTTTGATTTTGCATGTCACACATTTGATGCAGGTCTTCAAACTGGTGACACTCAGATGTGGTGAAAATCCTTGATAAGTGCAATGATCACCCAAAGAGGTTTAAATCAGTCTTGGCTATTATTGCATTGTCAGAAACAATAATCACATATTGCTCCATATGTATGTCAGGGTATGCATTTCTATTTATCTGTCTATCGTTTTGTTCACTCAGTCTACTTTCTGTTTTCCTCACCTTCATCACACCCTCTCTAGCTTTTTCTCTCTCTATTCTCTATTTTTCTCCTAATTAATCTCTTTCCCTCCCGCTGTCCCCTCTATCCTCTCATTCTTTTACCTCTTCTCATTTAATCACTGTTCTTTCTCCTCTCTTTAAACCTTATATTGCGCAATACTGACATGTTATAAAGGTCATTTAAAATTTTGAGGTTATCTGTTCTCAGCCTTGCATAATTTATGTTTAAATTATGCAACTATAACTTAGACACACCATCCAATAGGTTTGAAGGCTGATACCCTAATCAATGTTAACATATTAAATGCAGGGAGTATTTTAGTTAGCTTTTTTTAATGCTTCCCTGCATTAAATATGTTATCGTTAGCCTAACTAAATAGGATAATACTTTGTAGAATGTGTATAGTAACTGTAATGCTGATTCTGTCTCATGTGAAGAGTTTGTTATTATATCATCCATTGACTGGTTGGATTTATCTAAGCACGAAACTCTGAGCAACAATGTTTTAGGTTAGGAAAGGCATCCATTCACAGAACCCATAGCAAACGGGACATTGGAGCTTGACAGAGTTATCTGGCCTGTTGGACCCTGTCAAACTGTCCAACCCTTGACAACATGGAAAACGGACATGTATCATGATGATGATATCTATATGTACGGAACATGTGGGCTTGAAAAGGTTAAACAAAAGCACTCACACGCTAGAAACAAAAAACTTCCTTCTAAAAACGTTAGTAACATCCTCGTAATAGATTTCAGAGCATATTTTTTAAAAAATAATTAAAAAAAAAAATCATCTGTACACTTGAAAAACTGTATCAAGTAATTCTCATAGACTTTCAAGTATATATATATATATATATATATATATATATATATATATATATATATATATATATATATATATATATATATATATATATATATACATATACATATACATATATATATAAAACTTGATACAGTCTAATAGAGGGGAGAGTGAAAAATAGAACTTTCAAAATTGGTAACCAAGAATCGATATTTTGTTGTGAATTAGGGTTAAAAGAAAGGTGCATAAAGAACTTTGCGATTAAATATTATTTTCAGGCTCCGCAATGCAATTAAAAAATTTAAAGATTGCTATTTTTGGTCGAATTTGGGATGTCATGCATTATATGTTGTAATGAATACATATTTCTACATAGCAGAATGCAAAACTATTAAATATAGTATCTTTAAGAGGTTGCATGGCAAGTTTCAATACAATTGACTAATATCTTGAGGTTCTGCATTGACTATAAAAAGAATGGGAATGCAAAATTCTTTCCAGTGTTGCTGCAATGGTCATTGTGTGGACATATGTCGTATGTGTGTGAAGTTTTCTGCTTCCTACCTTGACTTTAGGCTATTGTATTAAAATTAATGATCATGTTAAATTTAGTGTTGTTTACATTTAGTGATGAGTCATAAGCCAATAAAGTCTCATGATAGTGAATGCCCAATATTTGGTACTCCATGTGATCTTAGCAAGCAAGTTTTGCCAGCTTACAAGGACGTACTAAAAATGCATTTTATTTGAACGAGAAAAAGAAAAGTATGCAATTAAGAAAGATCTTTTGATTAAACAAATTGTCAAGATTGTAGCAGAAAAGATAATTCTTCTTTGGCAAAAGGTATCCATCCTTTGTGTTATGATTCAGTCAGTTGAACCGAAAATCTTAAACTTTTATCTAAAGTACCAAGCATCACTAAAATCTGTGAAAAATAGGAAAAAGGTGCCATCATTTCAAACAGTGTAATGTGCTTAAAGTCTAAGTAGTTTCCAGAAACTTCATTAGAATGAAGGACAACTCAGAATAACAAGACTAAGACATTAAAAATTCACAAACAAACATAACAAATGTGTATTCCTGTCATCCTGTGATAAATAGATATCGCTCTGCTTTTGACACCTGGGTAGCACCTTTCAATCCAGTGGTGTCACTTGTTTTGAAAACATAAACACTGCTTGGGAATCAATTGTAACCAGCAAGTGTGAAACATTAGCATAAAAAGGGACAGCATTTTGTTCCTTTACTCATTGGTTTGCAGCCATCTTAAAAGATTATTAATTCATTCATATTGACTCCAAGTACTTAGTTCAGTCTTCATTTAAAAAATTTATTATTTAACAATGACTAGATTCACTTACTGAGTTATTTCCATTCAAAGACATAACTTACATCCCTTTACATTTTTCATATTTTTTGAAGGACGTGCTGGAATTTATTTATTTATTTATGTTTCCTCTTCAGAATTCCTCATTGACATGGAGTTCAAACAATGGTTCTTGGCCCCAGTTCACCGACTGCTTTCAAAAAACAGTTCTTGTATGGATACCTTGTGGTTGGTTGTTTCTCACACTGCCTTACTACTCATATTACCTCATCACAACTCGTGGAAAATCTAGGCATATCACATTTTTCAGCATTTTAAAAACTGTAAGTAAAAAGCTGTTTTTTTTTCCCATTTCCATGCTGATGCTGTTGTTGTTGTTCTTGTGGGTCATGGTGGTGGTGGTGGTGGTGGTAACAACCTCGATTGGAGGAATTGTATAGTTGAGACTAGTTATTGTTGTTGAAGGTGATTGTGGTAGAGTGAGGTATGTGAAAATAGTTGCTTTGGTCGAGAGTGGGGTGAAGGTAACTGTTGTGATTGCGTGGGGTTGAAGCTGGTTGTTTGGTTGAATCATGGAGGCACTGGTAGTGGAATAATAATAGCTGAAGCTGTTCCCTTTTCTTTTCTTTTTTTCCCTGTCCTTTTTCTGTTTTGCAAGCTACCTAGCAACCTAACAGGGGATTAAAAAAAAAAGGCACCCAGAACACACTGTGATATGGGTTAATATTAGGAAGAGTACCCTGCCATAAAAATCATGGCAAAGCTGACATTGGAACTCAGCATAGCCCTGCAACTTTCTGGATCTTGTAAATCCATCCAATCCAACCAATGCTTGCAAGGAAAACAGACGTTAAATGATGATGATGTAACACACACACACACATGCATCGTCATATATATAGTATTGAGTTGTCTGAGTCCTGCTAACATCACAAGGATACTCCAATGTAGCAGGCCACTGTTGAACTTTGCTTGTATTAAGCACTTCAAACCCAGATCATTCTTACCAAATCAATGTCTGTGTGGGTGTGATATTATGCATCAAGATAAAGAGTCATTGGGGTTTGTTTATTTTCGCTTATCTATCACTGTTACCACCTCCCTCCACAACATGCCTATCCCTCATTTTGCCTGCTAATCTGCATAGTTACTTCTCTTTCAACCAATATTTTAATTCTCTCTCTCTCACTCACTCACTCCCTCTTCTCTCTCTCTCTCTCTCTCTCTCTCTCTCTCTCTCTCTCTCTCTCTCTCTCTCATAATATTCTTTTGTAACAAATATACAATATGTATTTTCTGGTTAGATCTTAATTTCTAAATTCACAAAATCAAGGTTTGTCAAAAACAATGTAAAACTTTCTAACTCTTTTTATTGTCCCAATATTGGATTGGCAGACTCAGGATGTCTATGACATTTAATTACAGCATTCTATGTTCTGAGTACAAATCTTGCTAAGGTCTGTCGATTAAAGTCGATAAAATAAAGTACCAACTAAGTACTAGTTCAGGTTATATTCTATAATATATTGATTCTGAATAAAGACTAAATTTACTGCCTTGGTGTATAAATTTCTGGGGTAGGGCATGAATATGTCTCCCCTAAAAATTAAGTATTCATTCTGAAATTCTTTCATGCTAAACCTTAGCAATAAAAGAGTTGTTCCCTTTTTTTCTGTACTTCTTTGCTAGCATTTCTTTTATATATGAATAAGGATGTGAATCAATCAAGGACGACCTGCAAAACTTTATGAATGGCATGCCTAAAAAAAATGAGTTGAATTTTATTAAGTGTGGCCCACCTGATGATGATCCATGTCTCATGTGGCCCTCTTCTCAAAAAAAAGGTTACCCGTGCCTGGTGTAAATAGCAAAATACATGAAGCTGAGGAGGAATTGAAAATCACTGCTATAAAATATCTTAATTGCAATTGGTTTTAGAATAAGATCATGTTTTCCAAATGCTAAAATATTTTCTTGATCAAATATCATATTTCAATCTCTTTAACTTATTTTTGTAGTTTTGTCCCTTTATTTTACAGCTTTTAAGCTTCCTCCTGGCTGTATTTGTCCTTTGTGATTTAATAATGAGTATTTACTATGAAAATGCTCACCTTACAGCAGTGGACTATATTGCAAGTATATTCCAGATTATTACTTATGTAAGTATTGTAATGGGTTTGTTAATTGTTTTTTTTTTTTTATTTTGCATGTTCTTATTTCATTTACAAATAATTGGCAAGTAAGGCAACAACAAAATGTTAAATTGTTTTAAAACCTCCATCATAATTTTCTGTAAGATTGGGAGACTGGGAGAAATAGGATAGCAGAAAGTAATACCAAGTGGTGGGAAGAGAGAGACTAGGCATCAATGTGTCCTCCTCTACTGTGAAAACAGTAGAGGAGTAGGGGCCGAAACTGGTTCCTCCTGATGATGTCGTGAGCTAACTGGATCCTATAAAGGAGCTGTTGTGGTTGAAGACCACGAAACATGGTTGAAACCCCTCCTAGTGGGAAGAGAGACGAGGCATCGATGTGTACTTAACTAAGGGAAAAACAGAAAGTATGAGCTTCACACATATTTTACTATATGGGAACCAGAAGCACAAGGGGTTTGGAATTGCAAGGCAGTTACCACGGAAAAAGCTGAGACGTTATCATGGACGAGTGTGTTTGGAAGGATGGTGATGCACTTTCCTTTAACAATACTGAAAAGAAAAGCATGGAAACAGCAGTATGAGTGATTGAGGAAAGAGGAAAAAGTATGAAAAAGAGAGCTTACCCGCAAGGGACCAGCTGATCAAGTTAACAATTCTATGGTAGGTAGAGCAATTAAGGATATGAAGGCAGGGAAAGTAACCGGTTCATTGGAAATAGTTACTGAGGTACCTTAAAACATCTGGGGAAGTAGGGTATGGGTTTGTCACCTGAATAGTTTATAGGAAAGTTGGTTATACATCATTAGATGTATACCTGACTTTCCTATATAAAATTAAAGAATATAACGATACGCTGAACTCCAGTCTATCAACTTATACAACATTTCTTCAGGTGGTAAATATATACATCTTTAGCTCTTGTTGTTACAGCTTCTGTGTGTGTGAGCATAGTTGTTGGGACGTTGATATGTAGATGTGAGCGAGCTGTCGAGTGTAAGTCCGAAAGATGGAGAGTGACAGCTATACACGTAAAGAGACTGTCTCCAGGTTGGAATGTTGGAGACACTGCTTGACATGTCCATGCTCTATTGCTGGCCAGCAAGAAAAAGATAGAATTAAGTGGGAAAGCTTGCTTGTTTAATTCCACGCATGCGCACGGCGTTACTACAAGTTAATCAGGCTGTAGAAGAAGGTATCATATTTGACTTGTATGACAGTCATAGTAAATACAAGGACAAAAGAGATGTTCTGAAGAGAGGAAACGACAGAAACATCAAACTGCCTGTGAAGGAAAGAATAATACTGGGCTTGTGCATATTTTACCACCACTCCTTTCTTATTTCTCCCCTATCAAGATGTCTGTGTTTCTGGAGTACCCCCTACTATCACTCTTTTTTGAGACCTTTTGCCTCCAAATCGATTCTCATTCAAGCCATAGTGGCATAGGAGAATAGCTGTTAAATGAATGATCAAACCACACACACACACACACACATATGCAAACACACATGCGTGCGTGCACACACACACACACATACATGCACACAGACACACGCACACACACCCACACACACACGCACACACACACGCTGGATACAGTGTGGATGACCAGATGGTTCAAAAGTTCACTTCACAATCATGATGCTCCAGGTTCAGTCTCACGGTATGGCATTTTAAGCAAGTGTCTTTTACAATAACTGTGAGTCAACCAAACTGTATGCTCACAAATATGGCCTTACATGAAAGACTTCAGGAGTTTCCTGGGTTAATTCACTTGTGGATGTTAATTATCTTCGATAATATAATGGAAGGGAGATAATTGGAGAATTGCATGTTTATGCATAAATGAAAAATGCATTCTCAGGGAAATGGAAAATGAAAAGGTCCAAAATATAGTATTAAAGGTTTATAGAGTCCAAGGCATAGCTAGAGTGTGTGATGCCAGAGACAGCCTTTGGGTTGATTCCATCCCACCTCACTAGGTCCCCTAAGGGTTATGTTATTTCATACAGCAGAAATTCAAGTGCTGCCCTCATAAGAGCATCATCCAGGGTGGACTGCGAATTCATCAGCTTTGCTACTGAAGGAGACAGCTCTAAACAAGTGTCCTTAGTTGTATGTTGTAAAGGAAATAAGAAAGAATTATTTTAATGTTTGCAATAAAATTACCTATAATTTATATGATCTCTGAGTGAATAAGAAAATCTATAATCCGTAACTCCTGAAAGGAAGGTCTTTTCAGAACTTATCAGTTGTTAATTTCCTCATTCATTTACTCTCTTCATTTCCCCCCATCTCTCTCTTATTCAATCATGTCAGCAACTAAACTTTATGCTTTTCTTCCTTCTTTATTTGTAGTTATCTGCAATGATTCTCATGCAACTTGAACGCCAGGCTGGTACTGTAACATCAGGAGTTCTGTTCATTTACTGGTTACTTTCTTTGTTGACCAGTACCATTCTATGTTACAACAAAGTCATATTAAAGGTAAGGTTCACCAAAAAGGCTCTTGCCCCAGAAGACATGTTTTATCTCAGATAAAGTTGGTCTTTAAAAAAATTGACAATGTCACTATCCTTATTATCATTAGCATATGTTGGACAGTTTGACTGAGGACTGGCAAGCCAGGAGACTGCACCAGGCTCCAATCTGATCTGACAAGATTTCTACAGCAAGATGCCCTTCCTAACACTAACCACTCTGAGAGTGTAGTGGGTACTTTTTATTTAACTGACCACTGGAGGTGGTGGATATCAAATTTCAACACCCTGATCTGATACAATAGTTTAAGAGAGATGAGCTAGCTCCTTTATAAATACAATGGCACCAACTTCTATCCCATTGGTTGACTCTCTCTCTCTCTTTGTTTCTCTCCTGTTTATTCTTTTTTTTTTGGTATTTTTCTTTCCTTTCTCCTCACTCCTCTTTCCATGTTTGTGTTGCTTTTGTTTTTGTTTTCATGTAACTTACTACTTGATGCATGGACTCCAAAGATGACAGTATTTGCTAAGGTCATTCGATTTTTTTCAATCAATTGACTGATTGAGTAAACAGAGCCATGAAAGCACCTATAATGCATATCAGAAACAGCTGTAAGTCAAAGATGCACAAATAAAGAAATAAGTCCAATATTTATTCCTTTTCTTATATATGTTTTATATATTCTTTTCTTGGACATGGATCCATGTTTCAAGCAGGAATGTGTATATATATATATATATACACACCTTGCCTTCATTAGTAGATGACAGAATGACCTGTCTGTTTATTTGTGTGTACATACATCTCCATCTGAGATTCTCATGTGAATAGATGCACACACTTTTATGTGTACATCAACAGTTCAACCAACACACCAACTCAACTGCATACTTACAAACACCAGGAACTCTCTTAACTCAGAAAATCTTGTCACTTTGTTAGCAACTGGCTTGGATTCTCTCAAGAAGACCTGAAATAAAACTCAAAGAAGAAACATACACACACGCACAAACATGCACACACACACACACGCACACCCACTAAAACACTGACACACAAGTAACCTAAATATGACCTTTCTCTCTGTCTCATGTTACAGCAATATGAAACTGATATTCTACACTTCAACGTATTCCTTGCACGCTATACATTCATAGTATTGGAGATTGTGTTCCATTGCTTTGCTGAAGTGCCACACAAATATGACAAGAAAGCATTACAAAGGGTTAGTTTATGTCATATTTTATATTTTTATATTTTTTAAAAATTTTCTTTCACCTTAGGATACTAAAGTGGACACTAACGTACTTAATGTAATAAACCAAGAAATTTCAAATAAATAAAATCGTTTTTTGTCTCATAAGTTCTTTAGCATTTTTGCAGATCAGCACTATACATTTTCTCTAAGACTTGTAGCACAAAATGAAAGGATGGGGATGGCTGGAATGTCAACACAATAAAGACTGACCAAAAGGAAGAGGGGGAAGCAAGATGACTATAACAAGAGCCAATGGGAAGGTATCACTTTACTTGCTAGAAATAACAACCAAATTTCTTTTATATCATCTTAAAGAATGGAACGGGATGTTAGCTAACTTAGTCCTAAATACATTATACCATCAAAAATAGATGGCTAGTCAGTACTGATCAAAGTTGACCCTAGGGCTAAATAACAAAAGCAACCAATATTTCAGATTTACCTACACTGAAAACCCTAAGTGTTTGTATAAATATCTTGTTTTATTGGAGATATTTTATACAGTAAAGGTGTTCATAATCATCATCATCATCATTTAACACCTGTTGTCCATGCTGGCATGGGTTGGACGGTTTGACTGGGCTTCAGTCTGATATATTGAAAAATGACTCAGAACATTGCCATTCCATCTCAACAAGACACCTAGTATTGCATTTATATGCATATCTATATCTATTTGTATATGTGTGTATTAACAGCTGAACTCAATTCCACATTACTTGAATTTTCATTGATGAAAATCAATGCCTTGGAACTGCCAGGCTTCGGATGAGTTACCATTTTACCATGGTACCTATTATTAGTGAATGAACAGAGACAACATAGAGCTGAGAGGACCCTTTAATCTGGCAGAAGATATGATGACCTTTCTAAAGCTGAAGGCACAATAAAATGCACCCTGTACCCTTTATAAACTAGTTGGTGTTAAGAAGGGCATCCAGGTATAGTAATCATATTAAAAATAGAACAGAAAAGGAAGACATGGTCCTTTGACCCATCAAGTAGCACAATAACTCAAATTAGGAACTGACTCAGAGGTGTGTGTGTGTGTGAATAGAGGTAATTAGGCTGCCCCTACTAATAGGACAAAAGACCGCATAGAAGCTTCCTTCTTTCTTGTGTTAAAGCAGTGTATGTGGAGTTGTCTTTAACACTTAGCTAAGTGATAAATAAAAATGATTGACTGAAATAAGAACCAGACTGAAATAAGACAATGTGTTGCTGGTGTCAATATAACTGAGTAAATCCCTTGAAAGTGCTCTGGCATGGCTACAATCCACTGACTGAAAAATGAGAGAATTTGTATGTAGATATTTTATTTGGCATTGGGAAAATGTGCACAGTTTTATAAACTTATACTTCTGTAAAAAGATAATATTTATTTGTCTGTATTTGCAGAAACCAAATCCAGAGCTGGAAGCATCTTTCCTATCCCTCATCACATATCATTGGATCACTCCGTAAGTATAAAAAACACATTATAAAATTGAGGCATAACCAATAATGTTTTTTGTGACTAGATTTCTTCTAAAAAACTATCATTGATTTTGAAAATAAAATAAAATTTATTAAGAATGAGTATAATTATTTTTTTCATTAAGCTGGAGTCTGAGGTATAACACCGTAAAATTATAATGAAATGTTTTAAAATATCTATGAACACTTTTCAGATATAATATATCAATTAGTATATTATCTGTTTTACTTCTTATTTAAGATAGTTGGATGTGATTTGTAGGAGATTTGGCTGCTATTCCTAGTAAGTGAAACAATTGCATAGAGGTTCTCTAGTTGGTATGTGTCTGATGTTTAGCCCCTGGTCAGCGCTGATTGAGCAGACCTTTAATCAAAGATTAAACCCTTTCCCTTAAAATTGCTTAGAACTGATATATATATATATATATATATATATATATATATTGTTTCAGTGGGAGAGGAAGAGCAAGACAGGAGTAATCTGGGGGAGAAAGATGTTTGCTGATGTATCAATGGGGAAAATAATTTTATTTATAAAAATGTGAATTATTCATTAAGGTCTCCAGTTAAGATAATGGAAGAGGTGTCAATAAGTTGCTTTGTCTTTATGTTTGCAGAGCACGTTGGGGTTTGTAGTGTTTGGAACATCAAGAGAGTGAGAGGTGGTCAATGGAGTGCTCAGGTGAACTGGAATAGTCAGCCACTCGTTTGTCCCAGCAGCGACTATTATGAAGAGGTTCTCAGAAACAGTCTTCTAAACAGCATCCCATTTGTTTGTATCATATATTCAGAAGTGACACTTTTAATTATACCACACCTTTACAATAATTGTTATTATCAATTAGATAAGTTGAAGATGAAAAAATAAAATTGGACTATTCTATAAGATCTTTCTTTCCCTTTTTTTTTTTCGTTCCAGACTTATTAGCAAAGATCTTTCTTTCCCTTTTTTTTTTCGTTCCAGACTCATTACCAAAGATCTTTCTTTCCCTTTTTTTTTTCGTTCCAGACTCATTACCAAAGATCTTTCTTTCCCCTTTTTTTTCTCGTTCCAGACTCATTAGCAAAGCTTTTAAAAATACTTTGACTGAAGCTGACCTCTATCAACTGAATCCACGTGACAATATCAAATATTTTTCTACCAAATTTCTTACAGCCTGGAATCAAGAAAAAGTCAAATGTATTCAGTATGTTTGGCCTTATTTTTATTTGAAAATAAGCAACAAGGATATCCAGAGGTAATGCAGTACGATCGTTTCATGCAACTCCATTTAAATGAACAATGTAATCATTACATCAATTTAAAAATGCAGAGCAATCCTCAGCTGCACAAAGACATAGAATTTAATTAAATTAGAATAAATGGACACATTAGTATATTTATACCTAAAATCTCCAATATATAATTAGCATGTTCTTTTACCTCAATACTCCTTTATTAATACCACTACGTACCAATTAATCAATATTCACAGATACCATTTGATGAGTTAATATTTAAGTGTACAATCTGTATAAATATTAAACTATTTCTGGATAATTTTTTTTCATCCCTCTATTGTGGTTAAAGTTTTGTATATACCTAAAAGTATTCATACATTTCTATCCTTTTGTTATAATATTCTTCTTAATAACCCTCTGAATAGCTCTAAACTTTAACTGTATACAATATAGCAACATTGTTTAAATTATTTAACTATAGTACTACATGATAAGACTGCCCCTTGTTTCATTATCAATCGTCTGCTAGTGGGCGACCCCCTTAGTTGTCAGCTAACATCTTGATTTAAGTTTTTTTTTTTACCAAACCTCATGATATTTGCTTCTAATAAATCTCGATTTTTATGACTATACCAACTATGATTTCTGTCTGCTCCCTCAGCTCTACCCCTAATAGATACTACCCTTTATTCTCTCAGCCTTAGATATACAAGGATTTGATAAATTAGTCTATAAATTAAAACTGACCCCATAAAAACAAATAAAATCAGTGACAAGCAGAGTCTTCTTGATAATTTAGTAACTTCTATGCTGAAGTGGAGACAACATGTTCTTTGTCTGTCTCCTTAACTTCATGGAGATTTTAGGTATAATTATACTAATGTGTCCATCTATTCTAGTTTAATTAAATTTTATGTCTTTGTGCAGCTGAGGATTGCTCTGCATTTTAAATTGATGTAATGACTGCATTGTTCATTTAGATGAAGTTGCATGAAACGATCGTATGGCATTACCTCTGAATATCCTTGTTGCTAATTTTGATTCTAATACCTTATTTTGAAATTGTATGGATAATACCATACTAAATTCTGGTGCCTCAGCTTAAGTTCCATATTCATCTGAATCTAAATTTTTGCTTACATATATATATATATATGTGTGTGTGTGTGTGTGTGTGTGTGTGTGTGTGATGGTCGTCCACTCGTGACCGAGGAAGACCATTGTTAACCTTCAGGAACATTGTGCGCTCTAGGACTAACTTATATTTTGCTAACGAGCCCTGCTCTTGACAAGCATACACGACTGCAAACATTGCAGACCAAGCTTTCCCCATTCGCTACAACAGCAGTGCGCTTTCGAGCAGCACCCTGAAATTCTTCATGCAGAATACGTGCTCTCTCAAAGGTGCCAACCCCCCTCCTTAACCAGCTTCCTCCATCTGTGGTGATGACAGGCATTGTTCTCCCAGTCAGTGTCCTGCATATCACTGGCCTTTAATGAAGACTTGACACAGTCCTTAAATCGCAGCCTTGGTTTCTGCCATGTTTCACTGCTGGGTAGCATATGTATATATATATATATATATATATATATATATATATATATATACAGACAATAGTTTTGAGAGCTAGATATGCTCAGTATAGAAAACATGTAACAATGCTCAAATGGATTTGAACTTAAACTCTGAATTCTTCATCTAGGACTAGGTCCATGGTGTCAAGAGTGGCTACACATACATGCATATACATATGCTACTAACTATCTATTTGTCTGTCTGTCTGTCTGTCTGTCTGTCTGTCTGTCTGCCTGCCTGCCTGTCTGTCAGTCTGTCTGTCCATCTATCCATCCATCTATCTATCCATCCATCTATCTATCTCTCTATCTATCTCTCTATCTATCTATCTATCTATCTATCTGTCATCTCTCTCTCTCTTTCCATATATATATACACACACACACACAAACACACACAAACACACACACATCTGTCTATCTGTTTCTCTATCTGTCTGTTTCTCTATCTGTCTGTTTGTCTGTCTATCCAGCCAGCCTCTTTTTGTAATGCTTTTCTTTGCCTCTCTTCCACCTCTCTCATCACTGTCACTACCTTGTCCTTTCTCATTTCTATAGCAAAAAATCAGCAAACAACAAGAAAATTACATGTGGCTTGACCTTTTATCATATTGATGACTACTTCTCATGTCTCTTTATGTCCAGACAAAATATTGAAACAAAAGTGCCCGAAGATGTGACAGCTTACAAAATGAAGAACAAAAAGCCTGTATCTCTGAAGAAAGTTCTCCTGAGAGTCTACTTCAGCGAACTGGGCTGTGCATGGCTACTGAAGATAGGCTTTGATATTGCACTCTTTGCTGGACCTGTCATACTTGAGTTTGTATTCTTTCTTCTCTTGCACTGTATATTTATTTATTTTCTTTGTTTCTTTTCCTTTTATGAGTGGTTGGTGTTAGGAAGGGCATCCAGCTTTAAGACTCCTGCTAAAACAGTCACAGGAGTCTGGTGCAGGCTTCTGTCTGGCCGGCTCTTGTGAAGGTGGACATTAAACGACAGCGACAGCGACGCAGAATAAAAGCTGTGTGGTTAAGATCTGAACTGCTTGCCACCAATCACATCTTAGTCATGAGTTCAAAATCTTACTTCATTCAGTTTACAAGAAACAGTAATTATAAATTTCTTACTCCAGTTTACCTGTTTAACAAAGCCCAGCTACCACTCTTTATTTTATGGCTGGTTGAATGCTTTATAGGAAGAAAGTACACTCAATTAAACATTTGGTTGTGTGTGTCAGAGGTAGAAAGTGTATCCAAATAAATTTAAAAAGATATAAGCTCATATAAGCACCTATTCTATGCTTTACACACTCATTATTTTATGCTAACACAGATCAGAGGGAATATGTTGATTTTTATTTCCATGTTTGTTATACACTCATTTAATTATATTCAAACATGCACTTACACACACACACACACACACACACAATGTTGTGTGGTGATTTAAGATGGATTTTGCTGCTATTTATAATAGGTCAAATGACTTGAGGCATCTTCATTTTTTTTGAAGAAGTACAGTAAAGCTGAGAAGTGTGTGTGTGTGGACTTTGTTGGTGAGGATCAAATTGCTTGACTTCTAAGTATCTCAACTGAACCTCTTTCATGTGAGAGTATGCACTGGTTTTAAATTCTAAGATTATGAGCCAATAAAGGTACTGCTACAGTGTCTCTTTGCCTGCTAGAAATAGCAGCCAAATTCCCCTCAAATCACACCTTATCATCTTTATAAAAACAATCACATTGGCTAATATAGTCTTGAGTACACCTTCAGAAAATAAGGTTGGATGGTCATGGCTAGAATGCTTTTAATCATAGGTCTATTTGAGTAGTGCTGACCAGGGGCTAAGCCCTATCAACAATTCTAACATTCCAATCTGTGGACAAATTAAACAACTTGGAACTTAACAACAGTATTATTGGGATGACAGATTGTGACTTCATGATTCTTGAATCCAAAGAAATTTTGTTTTTAGCATATATACTCAAATTAGTAAATATAATACCCATGTGTTGGCATAATTGTTGATCTTTTAACCTAAAAAATTTGCCAAAAAATAAGATGCTGTTTTATACTTCAGGCATAAGGTATGTTTTAAACCTTGTGATGTTCAGTAAGTTGTTAGCATGGGTGATGGTTGATGTTAGGCTAATCCTTATTTTGTTAAATACTGTCTTGAACATTAACATATATGTTAACTGCTGTGTGATATATTACCGACCTGTTATTTTGATGTTTTCAGTAAGCTGATAGTATATACAAGCAATGAGGAACCAAAATGGAAAAGCTATGTACTGGCAGTGACATTATTCTTTCTGTCAGTTTTATACAAACTTTTCTACCAGGGATCATTCTTCATGTCAACCCTTCTGGCAGCAAGAATTAAAGGGTTGTTGACATCAGTTGCATTTCGCAAGGTAAATAAATACCCCAAGCGCTCTTCAATAGCAGAATGTAGAATTGGTAGAGTGACAGATTAAAGACATTACAGTGTTTTGTTACACCCTTTTTAATATTGACAGTTGAAATCCTTGTTTTTCAAAAATCTCTCCTAAATCACAAAATAAGGTGGGGAAATGTGCCCTATTTCCCAAATCCCACAACATCAATTATACTGCAGATGTAATTTACTTTGTCCACCACCACTAAGTCTGGTTTGTTGTGCTCAGGCACCTGGTCCATTTCGATTAGGAAATCACACACAATTTTGCAAGTGTCTGGCTCAGTCACTCTCTGTGGTCTGTGCTCATACCATGTCCTGTCTTTCTCTAACCCCCACTTTTCACTCAGTTTCCAAAGCAGCACTTTTCTTATCTCATCATATTGCCACAACTTATAATGGTTTGGGGAAAGTCGAGGGGCATTCACTCATCTTTTAGGCAACAGTTTCAACAAATCCATTACAAATTCAGCACAATGGAAACACTTGCTCATTTCTAAGATTGACCCTAAAATTTGTGGCCAAAGCATGGTCTTGCATTGCTCATATAGTACTCTCCATCTTCTTTTTAAGTGTTCCTTTCTTCAACCAGTCCCACCTATGTTCTCTAGCAGCTTCAGTTGTAGCTGCATGGAAATGATTGTGTAGTCCCTTGTTGAGTACTGCTTCTTCATGTCCTTCTCATACTTCTTGTTTTGTTCCTTTCTTTTTTCCTGCTTTTAATATGCCCTCTCCCCTAACTGCCCTAACAAGGTTTCCTCACTTTGATCACCATCGTATCCCCACTACTTTCCTTGCATTTACACTTTGCTCTACATCTTCACTGCCACCATTTATTTTTCTATCCTCAATAGGCACACTCTCTGCTGGTGCACCACCATCATTGTTTTCTACTTTCCTTTATATTTCTTCAATTTCTATGCTATTTCTGGTCGGCCCAGCAATGCCCTAGATATACTTTTGGTGGGTCTTGGAAGTTCTTTCAGTAGATCATGTTGAGACTCGCTCAGAGACTCATGGACATGCTATCCATGTGACTTTTCTAATGGCTTCCTCAGTGTCTCCTTAGTCTTGCTCTATTGTTGTTCTTTACAATGTTTATTCTTGTTTAACTCTTGTTTACAGACGCTGACCCTTAGCAATGCCTGCCGTCAAACATTGTCCATGGGGCAGATTGTGAACCTCATGTCCATTGACTGTTCACGCATCTCAGAAGCAATTCCTTTCCTCTTTGTAATGATCTCCTCACCAATCCAGATTTCTCTGTCCCTTTATTTACTTTATCAACAACTCGGAACTTCTGTTTTCGTTGGAATTGCTCTCCTTCTACTCTATATACCAGTCAATGGTACTTTGATGGGGAAAATTAAAATGTACCAGGCACAACAGATGAAAAGTAAAGACATCCGTATTAAATTAATGAATGAAGTTCTCAATGGAATCAAGGTTGGTTACTACATTAAATTTTTCATTTTTGATGGGCTTTTGTTTTAGTTTTGATTGTTGTTGTTGTCGTCGTCGTCGAGGATGATGTCCTTTAGCTTGAGGTCATGAACTCTGATTGAATAGGCAGTCCCATGATCAAAATTTTCTAGCCAAGGCTTTCCCATTTTTTAGGGATGTCTTGTACAGTCGACCTTGGTGGAATTTGTTGTTGTTGTTGTTGTTGTTGTTGTTGTTGTTGTTGTTATTGTTATTATTATTGTTATCGTCATCGTCATCATCATCATCATCATCATCATCATCATCATCATCATCATCATCATTATTATTATTATTATTATTATTATTAAGGCGACAAGCTGGCAGAATCGTTAGCATGCCAGGCAAAATATTTTGTGGCATTTTGTCCATTTTTATGCTCTGAGTTCAAATTCATCCTTTCAGGATCAATAAAAACAAGGACCAATTGAACACTGAGATCGATGTGATTTACTACTCCCTTCCCTCAAAATTTCTGGTCTTGTACCTATAGTAGAAAGGATTATTATTTTAATGTAAACTCACAGCTTATTTTGCTGGTCATGATGGAAAATATCAGCTGTCCACAGCCAGCAAACTAAGGTGACGCTTGTTTACTGGTCATGCTTCAAGAACCCTGCAAAGAATCCTTGCATTTCTAAGCAATGCTAATCTTTGTAGGTGTTCTGTCTTTACGTTTGTACCAATATTTTTGAGCCATGTTGGTAGTTGAGGGCTAATACTTCTGGGTGCACCAGTTAATTTCTGATAATAAAATGAATAGTCTGGCAACTAGTAATCTTATTAATAACTCTTTTCAGTTATTTAGGCATTGAATAACTGTTTTGTTTGTTTTGTTTTATTCTATTATTTTTCAGGTAATCAAATTGTATGCCTGGGAAGAGTCACTTCAAAAGAAAATCAATGAGATACGAACGAAAGAAATAGTACTGCTTCGTAGAGCAGCATACATCACATCTATCAGTATGTTTTTAAATGCAGTTACTCCATATCTGGTAAGAAACAAACTCTTAAAATGTTTAAACCCCTTTCAATGATAGAATAGTCAACAACAGTTCAGTTCCCAAAATTTGGTCTTGAATAAAATAAAAAGACAAAGAAAGAGTTAAACACATTTTTAATGACCAGTTACAACCGTTTCAGTGCCACTCTGTTTTT
>NC_069000.1:700325-702796 GCF_001194135.2 Octopus bimaculoides
ATATATATATATATATATATATACATACACCATGTGCAGCAGATTCACAGCAGGTAACCAGGTAAAACCTGCCCTGTGTTCCTAGTTGTTATCTTAATTAGTTTATAGTTCCGACTGGTGATGAGGTAGCAGACATGTTTGTATAAGAAAAAGTAAAATAAAAAAAAACATACTCAAGAAGGTTGTTCAAATAAGACAAAGGTTAAGGATGTTTGGGCTGTTGCCATTCACTCGACCTTAGAACACACACTTACTTCTAGACATATACATTAGATTATAATGTTTTTATTCATGAGGATACGTGTACATATGCTTACGCACCCTCCATCAAGTTTGTATACATACATATGTGAGGACATTGGTATACCCCAACATACACACACATTATCGTATAGACCCTCTCAGTCACGTACACACATATATATACCCATATATTCATGAATGGTGACCAAAAGTGATAAGAGACAAATGTATTTGCTGAACCCTGTTGGAGGTGGTATATAACTAATTCAAAAGAACAGAGGGTAGCTGCAAGATGCATAGGTTAGGGCACCAGTAGTAACCACCAGATTTTATAGCAGATACATTCTAATCTTGACTGACAGAACTAGTAGCCCATCTCTCCTAGAATAGTCTTATAGCACACTGATTTAACATCTTGTGTATTTGTACGTCCATGTACATAATTGCTAAACGGTTGTTGACTCCATACTAAGTTCATCCAGCCTTTTGCTAGATCTTGCTTTTTGTCTTTGCTGCCTTTCTAACCACCCTGCTGGTGGGAGGTGGGCAGTTTAGTGTAATGCATTGCATTGGAATTATGTATTATCAAGTTGTTAGAGAAGTGGTGGGTTCAATAAATAAATCCAATGACAAAATTACTTGAGCAGCAAATGAGATAACTTGCAGTATCCATTCTGTGTCTTTGTGTTCTGAGTTCAAATTCAACCAAGGGATTTCAGTCCTACTGATGGCTATAACATCACTCTAAATGCATTTTGGATATAATGGTAGATGACCAGTTTCTCTCTACAATTGGATATTTTTTTCCTGTCATCTCAGCACAGTTGTGTCACAGATGTAGGGATGTTGAAGGCCATGCATCTTGGAGATCAAATTCACTCAGAGATCTTGGATACATTCTCAGATCCAACGATAATGTAAATGGAATGATTACCTGACATTTTGAAAAACACAAGAAATTGACTATAATGTGGCATTGTTATTTGTTTTCCTTTTTCTTTTTTTTTTTGTCTATTTTTCAGTCTTTTGTAACATTTGAATGTTGTGGCATTTATCTGTCTCTGACTTTCTTTCAGGTTACCTTTGTCACTTTTGCAACATACACTCTATCCTCAACCAATCATCACCTCACTGCACAGAAGGCTTTTGTTTCACTTTCTTTGTTCAATGTATTCTATGGGCCAATTGATATGATTCCACTGTTTATAACATACACAATGCAGGTGAGTCCTTCATACAGCTTGTAGTTTTATGTGATGGGTCCAAGAGTACAAGTTGTTGTTATTTAGTCCCAAGTCATCTCTGAACTGAATGGACCTGTGATCAAAGGTGTTTCAGATGTGACCATCACCCTTTATTTTTGTATGTCAAGGACATCATTATTCGATATTTCTGTTTATGCAAGGTGGTTGGGTGTGATTTGAGAGAATTTAACTGCTACTTTTAGTAGAGTAAGAGACTACCAAGAGGCTTGCTGGCAATGATAACACCGGTTGTAGTGGTGGTAATGCTGTAAATAGTTAGTGCATTGGTTTTAATTACTGGTGGTGGTGGTGGTGTTTGTTACTGTAAATGGTAATGATTACGATGATGATGATATTGGTGGTGATGGAGGTTGTTACTGCTGTGTTGATGGTAGAGGTGGTGTTGATTATGACAATTATAATGGTTGCATTGGTAGTTGTTACTGTGGTGTTGTGTTGTTCATTATATAAAAGACATCCAAAGTATTCTAATAATTTATCTTTCTGATTTTTTTTGATTTTTTCCTTCTAGCTCTCTGTTTCAATAAAACGACTTGGCAAGTTTCTGAATAGCCCTGACTTGTCTTCAAATTATGTAAAATATGTGACAAGAAGTGGTAAGATTAATTTGTGTTTAATTTTAAATCTGTGCATTTGTGCTGGTGTGTGTGTGTGTGTGCATGTACACACATGCATGTGTGTGCCATTCATTTTATATTTGGCTTATTTTTTTCTGACATGCTTGTTTTTATGTTTGTTTACTTGATTAATTGATTAATTAGAAAAATTGGTGCTAATATATGTAATATAGGAAACAGAACATTTCAATTAATTAAAATTTTATCCATAGTGAGAAAGGAAAACCCATTATTTTAGTGATTAATTCAGATTAAGAAAGGCAAGGGAGGCAACCTTGAAATGTAGTTGGTAGATAACACCATTCTGGTTTTGTTTTGTAAGAGTATTCAATATATTACTAAGTAT